>NC_134555.1:17006407-17306407 GCF_025594145.1 Primulina tabacum | reverse complement strand
TTTACATCATACATTTTGGTTGGCAGGTTGTGATTATCTGGTAGCATATCCCCAAAATCCATTAGTAGATCGGAAAATAGAGCGTCACTCATCCCATGCTTTGCTTTGGTGTTGTATAGTTTCACAATTGCACTCAACTTTGTGTAACGCTTACATCCATTATACAAAGGTTTCTCTGCTTCCTCCAAAAATTCCATAAATTCTTCTAGATTTTCTGTATAGTTATCATATGCTGCCTCACACATATTAGTGGTTTCAAAGTGTCCGTGATAGTTACCAATTGGCTCCTTGTTCGTGCTCCAATTTACTTTGTGACTTTCAGCAGACTCACCGTGCCAAATCCAATTCACATAATTTTGACTAAAACCATGGAAATAAAGATGCTCTCGAATGGACTTAGCTGGTCTTTTTTTAAGATTTTTACATTTGCAACAAGGACAATGAATTAAATTGGGGTCAATATGGGGATTCTCTAAACAACCTTTGATAAACAGTTCCACACCCTCCTCGTACTGTTTTGACCTTCTATCCGAGTGAATCCAAGATTTATCCATTTCAATACAGCAAAATACCAGAAATATATAACAATAAATTTGATCTAAGCCTAAAAATATCACATTTAATAATGTCATTTTCAATTTAATTTGTTGAACGAAAAAAAACGAAAGAAAACTACCTATTGATGAAAATAAAGCAACATTGGTAAGTAGACAGTTTAATCAAAAAAATTAGTACAGAAAAATGGATATCTCTTCATAGCACGATTGGAAAAGCCTCAACACACAGATGCATATAAGTTAGAAAAACAAAAAAAATTCGATGGAGACAATGACTAACAAACACTGTCATGTCCAGTCGTCAACACACAGTGCATATAAGTTAGAAAAACCGAAAATTAGACAATGCCTAACAAGAAGGGGACAACAAATATTTTAGACAATGCCAAAAATTAGGAACCTAGAGACGGACAACCAAGGAGACAACAAGAAATTAACCAATTATCATTCCAATCAATACCATACCTTGGGAAACTGGTGACGGACTAACACAGGTAAAGCAATATCGTTCCAGTCAAAATGGAGAAGAAACAATGGCGCAGGGTACGGCGGTTGTGTATCTCAGTCGCTTCTTCCGTCTCAGTGCTTTGAACGGTTGTGGTGGTGGTGGTGTTTTGCTTCCCTCTCGGTGAGTGGAACGGCGGTGGTGTTGGTGGTTCGAAGCGAACGGCGGTGGTGTTAGGGTTAATTTTGAAGGAAAATGTGGATCGATCGAATGAGCTCGTCTCTGAAGGATATATGATATAATCGATATTAAATATTTAATTAAACTTAGCGGTTCATTTTTTTACTTCAGTATGAACTTATTTTCCTTATTTTTTAGAGCATCAACATTGATATGCCGAAGTAAAATATAATAAAAAAATACAGTGAAGCCCGTGTTTTTAAACATCCGAAGTAAAATATATTATTTTACTTCGCTTCTGTTATTACTGAAGTTATTTGTAATGTATTACTTCGTATTTTATTATTGCCGATGTAACACCTGCCGAAGTAAAATCCGATTTTTCTACTAGTGATAAAATAATCATTTTTCTTTTAAACTAAGCATGCAACATAACTTCTAGAGTTAACGTTTCATCATAAATTTCCATAAGCATTTAAAATAATCATATTAACATATTTTACAATATTTAGGGCACTGCCATGACGTTTACTCTTTTCTAGGTGTAAATGACCGTTTTACCCCAAAATGTAAAATTTCTCGATTTTGACTTTTTCTTATCTTCATTAACCTAGACCATCCCAAATAATTATTTAAGCTTAAATTAAATTTCTCATTGTTTTATTTAACTTAAATTTAGGCTTTCTAATTATCTTTAATTATCAATTCTGAATGTGTTTTAATCACGTCTTAAACTCGAACTCTAATATTAACTTCCCAAACTGTAATTACAGACTTTTATATTTGATTAGCCCTTGTGAACTATGATTCGACCCCCGTTGAACCATGTTTCAAACCCTAACCATAAAAACCCTAATTCTCGAACCACCTAAGCTAAACCTTCGTACCATCTCACGGTTTCATCAAGCCAAGCCCGAGCCACCTTGAGCCATCTTCGGACTAGACCTCCCCTGGACCCTAATGAACCCACTAGACCCCTAGGACTCAACCCTAGCCCAAGCTGAATCCTCCTATACCAGCAGCAAGCAGCACTCGAGTATCCCAAGTGCACTAGGACTCTTCGAACCTAGCTAGAAATCTAACCATTGAGCCAGCCCCTGACCCAGCTCGTCGTGAACCCTCTCAGGATTCTAGAGACCTAGCATAGCCCAGCCCTAACCACCCTGGCCGAGCCACAAGTCCCTGCGCAGCTGCATCCCTCGACAGCGGCGGGTAGAGCTAGGACTCCTTCCCTGCCACTGTGCTCGATTCCTAGCGTGGCTAGGACTCCTCTCCTGACCCAACCACGTCCCTGCCCAGCCCTGGTTCAGCCAAACCAAAGCCATGCATGGTTGTTCCCCATAACTCGAGCCCTTGACAATAAAACACGAGGCTTGTGTTCCAACTTGTTTCAGATTCGTGTGCAGCCTATCAACGTGCATTCTAGGACCCTTAACTCATTTAAAAACTTTCCACAAAAAATCCCTATTCATGGCAGCCCCTTCATGTAAATAATTCTCAAGTTTTGGATCGAAAATCATCTTTAAACCCATGTGTATGCATAAAAATAAAAATAATAAAAGGGATACTTGTTCCATATGCAAATAATATTCAAATAGAAAACTAGGGTGTGATAGATGAGAAAGGAAAGAATTATGGCGTGCTTTTGCGTATTTTACGCACGAAATTCCGTTGACAATGAGAAGAATGGCGATGAGAAAACTCTAGGCTGAACTCCCTTGAAAAATTCGAAGCTTTTCCCTTGAAAATAAGTGTGTGCTTTGTGTGTTTAATTGAGGGGAAAAGATTCCTTGTGTTGCTATGGGGTGGGGCGTGTGTTTAATGAAATAATGGGGTGGGGTTTGTGCTTAAATATTTAATCATAACACTTAATAATAGCTTAGACCCATTAACATGGTTAGTAAGTCCCATTAAGCCTATTTGTGCATTAATAAAATATTTCGTTTAGTAAATTTCTTGAAATATTAGCCGAGTTGTCAAAAAGTTCATATTTTTTTTGAAAGTCGAATACCGATAAAAATTACGCCTCGGCGTATAAAATCACCTCAAAAACTACTTATTTTCAAAAATAATAAAAAGTATCAACCTTATTTTAAATAATTAACTTATTTAATAAAAACATTTACCATTTTTCAGTCATCGGTCTTCATTCCTTGATCGCATCTCGAATAACTTTTAAAAATACAGTTTGTGCATTGATGTAGAAAAGTACATTTTAAATGTGTAAACATGCACACTATATTTAACACATGAAATTAAAACAATTTAATTGAAATACATAAAAAATTTAATAACTTGATGCATGTGGTTCACGTGGACCTTAAATTTTTTTCGGGACATTACAGAACAACTCTACAATTGTTGCAAGATAGAAAGTTAAAAGGTAAGTTCAGCAAGCACGAGTTTTGCCTCGAGAGAGTGGCGTTCTGCGAAGGGCCTAAAACTCCTTTCTTGAAAATTTGCGGAAAATTAAAAATTTTCTTTTTAAAAGAACTTAAATGGCCTCATTCATAAAATCACTGGTGAATCAAGTTCAATATTTCAAAATATTGCAGCGGAAGTAAATTAAAGTTTTGCCAACAACAACGATTTAAAAAAATATCCAACGACTGATAAAATTGTTTGCGAAAAAAAATAACAACTGCTGCTCTGAGGTCCTCGGGTGCCACTACTGCCGACCTAAGCTGGCTCACTGGTCCCCGCCCTCGGCCCTGGCCTCATCAGTACCTACAACAATCAAGTCTAGTGAGCCTAAAGACTCAGCATGCATATATCACTGGTAACGAGTAAAAATCTGAATTAAAATATGCATGAGTTAACATATCCTGTCCTGAGGCATACTGAAAATAATCTGTACTGAGCAATTATAATACGTGCATAACTGAACTGGAAATTACTGTAAAAATATTTGCTCCTTGGAGCCTGTACTGAAATATCTGGTAAAATTTTCTGTTGAGATTATGTTTTACGCCTGTGGCCACTGCACTAAGCTGAACTGATCGGTAACTGGCTACCGGGGACGCTGAAACTGAACTGAGCTGGCCGGTCACTGGCGACCGGGTGGTACCATACTGAACTGATTGGTCACTGGCGACCGTATAAAATAACACTCCCACATAGTGAATGAACCACAAGCCATATCGCATAAATCTCAAAAATAATCATTTTCTATTTAATGCACGTAAAATAATTAACTGGCATAATGAAAATTCCTGTAATTTTACCAACTGGATTGGATTGGATCGTTCCCAGGCTCGCTGCAACCTAACTGTGCCATGAAAAATATGCAATAGCTTAAACATGACCAACTATGCAATTTACGTTCAAAAGATGCGACTATGACGCCTAATGACTTCGCATTTAATCATGACTCCGAGCCAACCTGAACCGACATTGAACCGACGTATAGTCATGATTAAAATACGCTGAAAAATCATAAAATAATGTTTCTAAAATGATAGGGTCGAAATCTAGGTGGAATGGAGGCCAAAACACGAAACGCTCTTTCGAGAGTCAATTTGGCACATTGCACCGTAAATTCTCGTACGACCTCAAAAATGATCCAAATGACGAACGGTCAAAAACATGACCTTCCTAACTCAACTGTCCAGTCCAAGGCCATGGGCTAAAAGCCAACCAAGAACTCGAACGAGCCTCTGAACCGACACAGCAACTTGCTGTAATTTCCAGCAGCTGCGCAACTACAAGACTTGCGTTGGTTTCGAGACTATCGGCCATTAGGGGCGTGAACCACCGACCAGAGACTCTTACCAACATCCCAAGGAATGATTTGAACCATGGCTAAGGGCCATAGGCCAGCCACAATCTGCATCACACCAAATCTTAACCGAAGGGTCCAACCGAGAGCAACCTGCATGCGTGTGTAGTGTTTATGCTATGATCGATGTCTTGCGTCGTTCCAGTGGCCATTTGATTGACCATGGCACGATCTAGACATCTAGGAGCATGATATGAACCGTGGCTAAGGGCCATAGGCCAACCAAGATCCATACCAAGCAACAAAAGAACGAACCAAAAGCTGAACAAATGAAGAAGCCGAAGGGGTATAGGGGCTGTTGTGACGTTTTGATTAAAAACCGATGAACCATGGACCAAGCCACCAAAAGGGCAACTTAGTCACGTCTTAGACATGCTAGGGAAGCGATCCAACCATGGCTATAGGCCCTTGGGGCAGCCAAGATCAGATCCTTCCTCCATGACAACAAACTGAATTTTTCGAACAACATTTCTGCACCTATGGGGAGGTTGCTGTCATTCTGAATTTCCAGCAAGAATGGGGCTGGTTGAATGGGCCAACATGGTCCTAATGCATCCTATTACGTGTCTAGGAGTCGCCTTGGGAGCCTGGGGTCGAACCAATCACCTGAAACTCACAAACCAAGAAAAACGTGAAGCTTGCCAAGGAATATCAAAAATTCTGCATGTGTTGTTTCAAAATGTTTTGACTTGGATCTCGATTTTTACTTGAATAAACATGATCATGTACTGAAAAATAAATGATAATATGACTTGATTGAGGTTTGAAAGAAATCTAGACATGCCTGGTTTCGTTTCGAAAGAAAACGAACGAAACGACGACGACGCGGCACGGAGGAGGTGGAGCGCTTCTCTTTTCTACCTTACCTTGCTCTCGATTTTTCTCTCTTCTTTTTGGCTAGGTACCTCACGATTTTTTCTACTGAAAATGAGTGTGAATTCACTCTGAATTTTCGAAAAGGAGAGGGGGGAAAAAATGGTTATGAGGGGTGAGGAGAAGGGTGCACAATATAAGGAAGAATCAAGACCAAGTCCACTCCCCTTTGAATTTTTAATTTTTAATTGATATCAAATGAGTTGGTGGATGCTTCTAGGAGGTAGTGGCCGAAATTTCTCTTGTTCTAGACTAGGATATGTCCATTTATTTAATTAAATTGTGCTCCCAAAAATCCTAGAATTATCCTACTAATTACATGCAAAGAATTGGTCAAAGTTGATGAGTTGGAAAATGAATCTTCTAGCACTAAGGGTGGCCGAAAAATGCATAATAAAATAAAGGGGAATGTTGATTATCTAGTCAACTAATAATCCTTGAAAGCCTTACTAATCCTTTAAATAATTTAGTGAGCTAACCCCTTAATTTAATAACTTAAATGAGTTCATTTCTTAATTACCTCAAATAATTAAATTAAATCCTCAAACCTCCCTTTCTAACTTAAATGAACTTGGTTGCTGGCTAAATTAACTTCTGGAAATATTTCTCGAAATCTTAAATTCTATCTCAAAACTCCAACTCCGGTCCGGCCTCACTGAAAATACTGAAATGCTAAAAATCAATCTACTGAACTGAAATATTAAATAATTAACTTCAAATAAATGCATCATGCAATGAAGTCAATTAAATTTAAGAAAACCTAGAATTATGCATGGCTTATACGTCTACTGATTTATGGGTTCTACAATCCTCCCCCCCTTAAATATATTTCGTCCTCGAAATTAGAACTCACCGAATAACTCAGGGTATTGACTTCTCATCTCCGGCTCAGACTCCCACGTAGCTTCCTCCTCTGAATGGTTGAGCCATTTGACTTTGACTCGCTTAACCAACTTGTTCCGAAGTTTCTTCTCCTGTCTGTCTAGGATCTGCACGGGTCTCTCCTCATAAGATAAGTTCGGAGTAAGCTGCAACGGCTCTAAATTCAGCACATGCGAAGGATTTGCCATATACTTCCTCAGCATGGAGACGTGAAAGATATTGTGTACTCCGGCCAGATTCGGCGGAAGAGCCACACGATACGCTAGCGTCCCAACTCTGTCAAGGATCTCAAACGGTCCAATGTATCTCGGACTGAGCTTCCCTCTCTTGCCAAATCTCATGACACCCTTCATAGGTGCCACTTTCACGAATACATGATCGCCCACTGCAAACTCTAACTCTCTCCTCCGCTGATCGGCATAACTCTTCTGTCGACTCTGAGCAGTCCTCATTCTATCACGGATCTTAACTACTACCTCTGCTGCCTGCTGAACAATCTCTGGACCCAACTCTGCTCTCTCTCCTACTTCATCCCAATGAACAGGAGATCTACACTTGCGGCCATACAGCGCTTCATACGGAGCCATACCTATAGACGACTGGAAACTGTTGTTATAGGTGAACTCTACCAATGGTAAGTTCGACTCCCAACTCCCAGAGAAATCAATGACGCAAGCACGGAGAAGATCCTCTAAGATCTGAATAACTCGCTCCGACTGCCCATCTGTCTGCGGATGGAAAGCTGTGCTAAACAGCAACTTCGTACCCATAGTCGAATGCAAACTCTTCCAAAACGAGGAAGTTAATCTGGGATCTCTGTCGGATTCGATAGAAACTGGAATACCATGGAGTCGGACTATCTCTCGGATATACAGCTCTGTATACTGAACCATGGTGAAAGTCGTCTTAATAGGCAAGAAGTGCGCTGATTTGGTAATACGATCTACAATCACCCAGATAGCATTCGATCCTCTGGCTGACCTCGGCAATCCGGTCACAAAGTCCATGGTAATGTTTCCCATTTCCACTCGGGAATAGGAAGAGGCTTGAGCAAACCTGCTGGTCTCTGATGCTCGGCCTTCACTAACTGGCAAGTCAGGCACTCGGATACAAAACGCCTGATGTCCTTCTTCATCCCTGGCCACCAATACAATAGCTGCAGATCTTTGTACATCTTCGTACTCCCAGGGTGAATGGAGTACGGGGACGTATGGGTCTCTGATAAGATGTCTGCTCAGATAGAATCACTGCTGGGAACCCATATCCTATCTCGGTATCTCACAATACCGTCGCTGACTGAATACAAAACACTGCCCTTGGCTTCATCTCTCTTCTTCCACTGTGCCAACTGCTCATCTGC
Organism: Primulina tabacum; assembly: GCF_025594145.1. Taxonomy (NCBI): domain Eukaryota; kingdom Viridiplantae; phylum Streptophyta; class Magnoliopsida; order Lamiales; family Gesneriaceae; genus Primulina; species Primulina tabacum. The sequence goes on along the minus strand of NC_134555.1, from coordinate 17,298,332 downwards.
TGCCTGATCGCTGCGAATACGGTCAATAAGAGAGGACTGGATAGTCAAGGTAGATACACGAGGAACTCTACCTCGAGGGTAAGTCTCAAGATCAAACCTCTGCATCTCAATCTGAAGAGGTTTCTGCATCGTCAAATGAGCCATCACTGCGACTTTCCTGCTCAAAGCATCCGCAACTACATTAGCTTTACCCGGGTGGTAGCTAATGTCACAATCGTAGTCTTTCACAAGCTCCAACCAACGCCTCTGACGCATGTTCAGCTCCTTCTGCGTAAAGAATTACTTGAGGCTCTTATGGTCGGTAAAGATCTGACACTTCTCCCCATACAGATAGTGCCTCCAAATCTTCAAAGCAAAAACTACGGCCGCTAACTCCAGATCATGGGTAGGGTAATTCTTCTCGTGGATTTTCATCTGTCGAGAAGCATACGCTATCACTCTCCCATGCTGCATCAAAACTGCACCTAAACCAAGCTTCGAAGCATCGGTATAAAGTACAAACTCGCCGGGCCCTGATGGCATGGCCAAAACTGGTGCGGAAATAAGAGCTTGCTTCAAAGTATCGAAGCTCTTCTGACACTCCTCGCTCCACACAAACTTCACATTTTTCTTTGTCAGTGCTGTGAGTGGAACGGCGATAGAGGAAAATCCTTGGATGAATTTTCTGTAATATCCTGCTAGCCCAAGGAAACTGCGGATCTCGGATGCATTCTGAGGCACAACCCAATCTCTGACTGCTACAAGTTTTGCGGGGTCTACCTCAATACCACTGCTAGAAACAATGTGGCCCAAGAACGCCACCTTCTCTAACCAGAATTCGCACTTACTGAACTTTGCGAATAATTTGTGCTTTTGCAATGTCTGCAACACTGTGGTCAGATGCCTGCTGTGCTCCTCCCGATTCTTGGAGTAGACGAGAATGTCATATATGAACACTATCACAAACTGGTTGAGGTACGGCTGAAATACGCGATTCATGAGATCCATGAAGATCGCTGGCGCATTCGTCAGACCGAACGGCATCACAAGGAACTCGTAGTGACCATAACGAGTCCTGAAAGCTGTCTTCGAAACATCAGCACCTCTCACCCTCAACTGGTGATAACCCGAACGCAGATCTATCTTGGAGAAAATCGAAGATCCCTGCAACTGGTCAAACAGATCCTCAATCCTCGGCAGTGGGTATTTATTCTTCACTGTAACCCTGTTCAACTCCCGGTAGTCAATGCAAAGCCTCATCGAGCCATCCTTCTTTTTCACAAATAAGACTGGCGCGCCCCATGGAGAAAAGCCCGGGCGAATGAACTCCTTGTCGAGAAGTTCCTGGATCTGCTTCTTAAGCTCTGCCATCTCTGTCGGTGCTAGACGGTACGGCGCTTTGGATATCGGAGCCGTACCTGGCATAAGCTCAATGGAAAACTCCACCTCTCACTCTGGTGGCATACCAGAGACGTCTTCGGGAAAAACGTCTAAGAAATCTCTAACTATCGGAACATCTGAGGCTGACTGGCTGGGTTCCTCGGGGACAGATAAAAAGGTTGCTAGAAATGCCCGACACCCTCTATGCATGAGCTTCCTTGCCTGAACATATGGAATAATGCGCGGTAAAGAAAAGTACCTGTCCGGCTCAAATAAGAACTGCTCCATTCCAGGCGGTCGGACAAGAACGGATCTCCGCTGGAAGTCTATCAACACTCTGTTCCTCAATAGCCAGTCCATCCCTAGGATGATGTCAAATTCCGGCATCGGTAACACGATCAGATCCGCATAAACAAGATTACCGTGCAGCTCAAGGTCTATATCTCGGATAACATTGGTAGCTGCCATCTCCTCGCCTGACGGCAATACTACTGAAAAGGCTGTATCTAGCCCAATGGTCTGGATCTTGAGGAAGTTAGCAAAGACCTCCGAAATAAACGAGTGAGTGGCCCCTGAATCTATCAAGGCCTTGGTAGCGGAACCAGATATAAAAATTCTCCCTGAAAGAGCGGAGTTCTATGTTGAATCCCACTACAAGATCTAAACTTATAGACATGCAAAGGTCAAGGTTCCTCTAGCTTAATTCCTCTGAAATAAATCTGAGTAGGGCATGCAATCCTATAACAGTTCTAAGTTCAAAATCTAAATCCCGATTCCCAAAACACGGAAATTCAAATAATAACTTAAAGTTTAAAGGTACCTATCAACAACATAGTCTCCGGGTTGGTTTCCGCGGCATGGAGAGCAAAAACTCTGCCTTGGATAGGCAGATTCCTCTGAGGGCACTGCAGCAACATGTGGTCTGGACTGCCACACTTAAAATACTTTCCTGAGCCAGCCATACATGCTCCAGGATGGCGACGTGAGCACCTGGGACAGACTGGGTGCTCCTGAGTCCTCGGGGCTGGGCGTCCCCGCTGCTGCTGCTGCTGCTGCTGCTGGCCTCGGTTCCTGGGCGGTCCATGAAAAGGCCTCTTATTCTGCTGCTGATGCTGATGAGGAGGAGGGTGGTGCGGTGCCTGGACTGGGCGCTTGCCCTGGCGATCCCTCTCGATATCCCGCAGATCCTGCTCTGCGGCTAAGGCCTTGGAGACGGCAATCTCATAAGTAGCAGGGTCAGATACCCTAACATCCCGGCGCAAGATCGGCCGTAAACCCACCACGAAGTGCATCAGCTTGGCTCTAGCATCATTCGCTATCAGGGGCACAAAGTGACAGCCCCTCTCGAACTTACGGATAAACTCCGTAACCGACATATCCCCCTGTCTCAGACTCATGAACTCGGTGGTCAGCCTGGTGCGAACCTCCTCAGCAAAATACTTGGAGTAGAAAACCTCCGTAAAGCGGGTCTAAGAAAGTGTAGCCAATGTCAGGGCTACCGAAGCTCCTTCCCACCATAAGCGGGCGTCTCCAGTGAACAAGTAGGAGGCACATCGGACTCGGTCTGCGTCCCCCAGCTCCATAAAATCGAAGATAACCTCGAGGGATTTGATACATCCCTCGGCAACCATGGGGTCAGATGCCCCAGAGAACTCCTTCGGGCGCATCTTCATGAATCGCTCATACACAGCCTCGGGCCCTGTCGGCCTGGCTGCGGCTGCGGCTACGGCTGCGGCATTGCCCGCCGCAAACTGTGCGAAGAACTGTGCCATCCCAGCTAACATCTGGGCACTCATGTCCGGTGGGGGCGGTGGAGGAGATGGTAGGTCTCCCTCTGGTCTACGCTCCTCCCTGTCTTCTCGGCGAGGCTCCTCCTCTCTGATGCGCTCTAAAATGCGTCTAGGGGGCATACTGTTCCAACATAACCCATACGTAACTAACATGCATAATTCCATAATTTATTTTAAATGAACTCTGAAATACTTAAAATCTGGAAGCATGCTGACAAACTAATTCATGCTTTAACTAAAATGATGAACAAAATGCTGAACTGAAAAACTTACAGACCAAAGGCGTGGCTTCGTGAGCTTCTCGCGGTCAGTAGTAGTGAAACCCTATACAGAACCACCGCTCTGATACCAACTGCGAAGGGCCTAAAACTCCTTTTTGAAAATTTGCGGAAAATTAAAAATTTTCTTTTTAAAAGAACTTAAATGGCCTCATTCATAAAATCACTGGTGAATCAAGTTCAATATTTCAAAATATTGCAGCGGAAGAAAATTAAAGTTTTTCCAACAACAACGATTTAAAAAAATATCCAACGACTGATAAAATTGTTTGCGAAAAAAAATAACAACTGCTGCTCTGAGGTCCTCGGGTGCCACTACTGCCGACCTAAGCTGGCTCACTGGTCCCCGCCCTCGGCCCTGGCCTCATCAGTACCTACAACAATCAAGTCTAGTGAGCCTAAAGACTCAGCATGTATATATCACAGGTAACGAGTAAAAATCTGAATTAAAATATGCATGAGTTAACATATCCTGTCCTGAGGCATACTGAAAATAATCTGTACTGAGCAATTATAATACGTGCATAACTGAACTGGAAATTACTGTAAAAATATTTGCTCCTTGGAGCCTGTACTGAAATATCTGGTAAAATTTTCTGTTGAGATTATGTTTTACGCCTGTGGCCACTGCACTAAGCTGAACTGATCGGTAACTGGCTACCGGGGAGGCTGAAACTGAACTGAGCTGGCCGGTCACTGGCAACCGGGTGGTACCATACTAAACTGATTGGTCACTGGCGACCGTATAAAATAACACTCCCACATAGTGAATGAACCACAAGCCATATAGCATAAATCTCAAAAATAATCATTTTCTATTTAATGCACGTAAAATAATTAACTGGCATAATGAAAATTCCTGTAATTTTACCAACTGGATTGGATTGGATCGTTCCCAGGCTTGCTGCAACCTAACTGTGCCATGAAAAATATGCAATAGCTTAAACATGACCAACTATGCAATTTACGTTCAAAAGATGCGACTATGACGCCTAATGACTTCGCATTTAATCATGACTCCGAGCCAACCTGAACCGACACTGAACCGACGTATAGTCATGATTAAAATACGCTGAAAAATCATAAAATAATGTTCCTAAAATGATAGGGTCGAAATCTAGGTGGAATGGAGGCCAAAACACGAAACGCTCTTTCGAGAGTCAATTTGGCACATTGCACCGTAAATTCTCGTACGACCTCAAAAATGATCCAAATGACGAACGGTCAAAAACATGACCTTCCTAACTCAACTGTCCAGTCCAAGGCCATGGGCTAAAAGCCAACCAAGAACTCGAACGAGCCTCTGAACCGACACAGCAACTTGCTGTAATTTCCAGCAGCTGCGCAACTACAAGACTTGCGTTGGTTTCGAGACTATCGGCCATTAGGGGCGTGAACCACCGACCAGAGACTCTTACCAACATCCCAAGGAATGATTTGAACCATGGCTAAGGGCCATAGGCCAGCCACAATCCGCATCACACCAAATCTTAACCGAAGGGTCCAACCGAGAGCAACCTGCATGCGTGTGTAGTGTTTATGCTATGATCGATGTCTTGCGTCGTTCCAGTGGCCATTTGATTGACCATGGCACGATCTAGACATCTAGGAGCATGATATGAACCGTGGCTAAGGGCCATAGGCCAACCAAGATCCATACCAAGCAACAAAAGAACGAACCAAAAGCTGAACAAATGAAGAAGCCGAAGGGGTATAGGGGCTGTTGTGACGTTTTGATTAAAAACCGATGAACCATGGACCAAGCCACCAAAAGGGCAACTTAGTCACGTCTTAGACATGCTAGGGAAGCGATCCAACCATGGCTATAGGCCCTTGGGGCAGCCAAGATCAGATCCTTCCTCCATGACAACAAACTGAATTTTTCGAACAACATTTCTGCACCTATGGGGAGGTTGCTGTCATTCTGAATTTCCAGCAAGAATGGGGCTGGTTGAATGGGCCAACATGGTCCTAATGCATCCTATTACGTGTCTAGGAGTCGCCTTGGGAGCCTGGGGTCGAACCAATCACCTGAAACTCACAAACCAAGAAAAACGTGAAGCTTGCCAAGGAATATCAAAAATTCTGCATGTGTTGTTTCAAAATGTTTTGACTTGGATCTCGATTTTTACTTGAATAAACATGATCATGTACTGAAAAATAAATGATAATATGACTTGATTGAGGTTTGAAAGAAATCTAGACATGCCTGGTTTCGTTTCGAAAGAAAACGAACGAAACGACGACGACGCGGCACGGAGGAGGTGGAGCGCTTCTCTTTTCTACCTTACCTTGCTCTCGATTTTTCTCTCTTCTTTTTGGCTAGGTACCTCACGATTTTTTCTACTGAAAATGAGTGTGAATTCACTCTGAATTTTCGAAAAGGAGAGGGGGGAAAAAATGGTTATGAGGGGTGAGGAGAAGGGTGCACAATATAAGGAAGAATCAAGACCAAGTCCACTCCCCTTTGAATTTTTAATTTTGAATTGATATCAAATGAGTTGGTGGATGCTTCTAGGAGGTAGTGGCCGAAATTTCTCTTGTTCTAGACTAGGATATGTCCATTTATTTAATTAAATTGTGCTCCCAAAAATCCTAGAATTATCCTACTAATTACATGCAAAGAATTGGTCAAAGTTGATGAGTTGGAAAATGAATCTTCTAGCACTAAGGGTGGCCGAAAAATGCATAATAAAATAAAGGGGAATGTTGATTATCTAGTCAACTAATAATCCTTGAAAGCCTTACTAATCCTTTAAATAATTTAGTGAGCTAACCCCTTAATTTAATAACTTAAATGAGTTCATTTCTTAATCACCTCAAATAATTAAATTAAATCCTCAAACCTCCCTTTCTAACTTAAATGAACTTGGTTGCTGGCTAAATTAACTTCTGGAAATATTTCTCGAAATCTTAAATTCTATCTCAAAACTCCAACTCCGGTCCGGCCTCACTGAAAATACTGAAATGCTAAAAATCAATCTACTGAACTGATATAATAAATAATTAACTTCAAATAAATGCATCATGCAATGAAGTCAATTAAATTTAAGAAAACCTAGAATTATGCATGGCTTATACGTCTACTGATTTACGGGTTCTACGCGTTCTTAGGCCACATTATTTCTAGACATGGAATTGAAGTTGATCCTAGCAAAGTCAAGGCAGTTAGAGAGTGGTCAGTACAAAAGAGCGTAACCGAGATCCGTAGTTTCTTGGGTCTAGCTGGCTACTATCGGAAGTTCATTCAAGGATTCTCATCTGTTGTGGTACCCTTGACCTCTTTGACGAAGAAGAACGCAAAATTTATTTGGGGAACCGAATGCCAAGAAGGTTTGAGAAGTTGAAGCGAGCCTTGACTACAGCGCCAGTTCTGTCGATGTCATTGGGGCAAAGAGAGTATGTTATTTATAAAGATGCTTTGAATCTTTGTTTAGGTGCAGTCCTGATGCAAAATGACTGAGTTATATCTTACGCATCTAGACAGTTGAACGTTTATGAGTAGAATTACCCGACTCACAAACTAGAGCTCGCAGCAGTAGTGTTTTCACTAAAGATTTAAAGACATTACTTATATGGGGAGAAGTGCAAGATTTTCACCGACCATAAAAGCTTGAAGTACTTCTTCACCCAAAAAGAGTTCAATATGAGGAAACGAAAATTGTTAGAGTTGGTAAAGACTACGACTGCGATATTAGCTACCATCCGGGAAAAATTAATGTGTTAGCGGACGCATTGAGTCGAAAGACGGCGGTCATTACTCAATTATCACTTCAGAGACCACTGCAGTATAAGATTCAGCGATTCGAGCTTGCAGTATATGCTAGGGGCGAGGCCCCAAATCTTGCTACTATGTCAGTTCAATCGACTCTGAGGGATAGAATTCGAGAAGGTCAGTATTCTAATGAGCAATTACAAACATGGAGACTGAGAGATGAAGCTAAGGGTCGGAAGCTGTATTTTGAGGAGGATGACATAGTTTGATATCGAGATCGACTATGGGTTCCTAGTGGCGATTCACTAAGAGATGTTATTATGAAGGAAGATCACAATACGCCGTACTCCATTCATCCTGGAAGCACAAAGATGTACAAGGGTATGCAGTTATTATATTGGTGGCCAGGCATGAAGCGAGACATCTTGCTTTTTGTATCCGAGTGTTTGACATGCCTGCAAGTCAAGGTTGAGCTACAGAGGCTAGCTGGGAAGCTTAAGCCACTTCATATTCCCGAGTGAAAATGAAACATTACTATGGATTTTTTTTGTGGGACTGCCGAGGACTATCAAGGGATACAATGCCATTTGGATGATAGTTGATTGTCTTAAAAAATCAGTGCACTTTCTACCTATCAAGACCACATTCACGATGACACAATATGCAGAGCTGTATATTCGAGAGATAGTCCAACTGTAAGGCCTGAGAATTGATTACTGTAATCAGACATTACTTAATTGACAAAATTATGGTTATAGGAGCTCACGTGGAGAAGCCGGGCGTTGGTACAACACAAGACCAAAATGTTGTACAGAACTCTTGGCGCCCGAGCAATAGAAAGAGACCGCTCGAGCGCCAATGCACCATAAAAATGAAACTCGGACAGAACGTCTGGCGCCCGAGCGGTAGAATATTACCGCCCGAGCGCCTGTAGATGAAAAGTTGAGCATCCGGACAGAACACTCCGCGCCCGAGCGGTAAAGTATGACCGCCCGAGCGCCGCTTAAGAATTGTGAAAAATAGCCACGTTGTTTCAGCATGCATATGAGATATATATATATAACTTCAATTCCTTTAGAACTTAGCAGCAAGAAGTCGAGAATCTTTCAAAGAAATCCTTACGCCTTTTACCTTGTATAATTGTGATTTGTGCAAGATCCGTCCGTCTGATTTTGAATCCGACTTCAGTACTGAGTTCCTAGCGACGCAGGCTTCAACTGGACGTAAGTTTTCTTATGTTCTTATAGGATTTGAAAATATGATGTTGAAGGAATCAGATATGATTCATATATGGTGTTTCTTGATATGTTAGACATCGTATAATCGAAACCGGATCGATGAACAGATACCGTATGTAATTGTTATGATTTTCTGAAATGATATGACTGAGATTGCACAGATTTGAGATTATGATCTGTTATTGCTGGGATTATGAGTTTTATTGATATAGATTATGTCTCGTGATATTATATCTGCGATATTGAAATTGATGGGATTATTGAGACTATATTACTATGCCGTTGAAACATCAGTAGATTGGTATCGATCAGATTCAGTATTTTATGATTGTATCGTTCGATCGTGACATTGATCAGAATATGTTTTGAGTTGAGTATCGATCAGAAAAGGTCTTGATTTGAGTTATACATTGATACAGTGTATTGATATAGTTGTTTCCAGATTGATATTGATAGGCAGTGAGTTCGAGACTTCGACGTAGTCCGATCGACAGAACGGAACAAAAGGTATAAATTGATGTTGATGCGGGATTGCACAACTCGAGTTCGATTCGACTTGAGTTTCCCAAAATCGCATACTTCATCTTATTGCATTGATATTTGCAATTGATGTGATTGTTATATTTTATCTATTGAGTTATGTCTTGAGTCATGGGCTGATATGCCTAGTCGTAGACGTTTGATCTCGTGACAGAGGTCCCCAATAGTGATTGAATCGTCACTTGGCCATTGCACATTGTCACAGAGGTTTGGCTGATTCGCCAAGGCTGATACGCCTAGTCTGTGGCTGATTCTCCAAGACACCGGACGTTTGGTTATATCGAAGTGGATAGAATTGGAGTTTCTTCTATTACTAATGTTCGATATGGAAAGAGCCAAAGTCCGTGAATAAGAACGTGCCACCACCCTGATCGGGAGTGTAGGTGGGTGTATGTTCTTTTTCCGATCGGGATCCCTAGATTAGGACGAGTCGAGTCAGAGTCCAAGAGTCACTGAGTGTGATTCAGAGTTTGTGTTGATTCATGTGTCGGATTTGATACATGTTATATTCAGAGTTTGTATTGATTTACGTTTCTGATTTGATACATGTTATGAATATCTATTTCATGCTTTTATATCTGTTATATGATTGCATTTATACAGGATTTATACTGAGAATGTAATTCTCATCGGAGTTATCCGGCTGTTGTCATGTTTGTATGTGTGCATGACAATAGGTGGGACAGGATCAGGAAGAGGATGAGAGATTAGAGGTAGCGTGGAGATCCGGGCCCAGAAGAAGAGTAGGATTCAGCACTTGATGTATAGATGCTGAACCTAGTGGAGATAGATACCTGTAGTACATGTGTTGTACTTTTATGCTGACATGTATATTGGATATATTACATTACATTTCCGCATTTATATTTAAAAAAAAAATTAGTCCCACTTTTCTTAATTATTATATTTGACTTTAATAATGATTAAGACAAATTAGCGTTCGGGTCCCCACAGCAGGTTGTATCAGAGCTATAGATCCTTTAGATTGAGATAGAAGCTAGTGAGAGGGGTAGATTGATGTTTTCTTTCTTGCTTTTGATTGCTAGCATGATTTACTGCTTTATTACATGTTTACCTGTTTATCTGATTTGATTGGGAATATGTGTTATTTGAAAATGAATCAGAACCGATTCTTGATCAGCAGTAAGGTGACCAAAGGAGGATTGAAACAGGTTTGTTGTATTTGGTTACTAATTATTTTGGTAATCAGATTTTCCTCCTCGAAGAATCCCAGAACCGGGTAATATTTCGACTAGTCAGATGGATGTGTCAGAAACTCCAATGGAAATACAGTTGAAGAGGTTGCAGTCATTGACACCGTCGATTCTGAGGGGTACTGAGACGACTGTTGATTGTGAGAGCTGGATAGATGATATAGAGATATTGTTTGATTCACTTGAGTACTCGGATGAATGTAGAGTTAAACTAATTGGGCATCAGTTACAGGAGATCGCAAAGAGTTGGTGGATCGCAACCAAAGAAACCTTAGAACAGCGTGGTACATTGATTACTTGGGAAATCTTCAAAGTGGAATTTTATCGAAGGTTTTTCCCAGTTTCGTACCGAGAAGATAAGAGGGCAGAATTTAAAATTTTGAAACAGGGTCAGCTAAACATTGAAGAATATGTTGCTCAATTTTCTACCTTGCTACGTTTTGCTCCTAACGTGGCTGAGAATGATGAAGCGGTGACTGATCAGTTTGTTAAGGGATTGAATCCTGAAATATTGACATTGGTAAATACAGGCCGACCCTATAATTTTGTTGATGCTCTGAGTAGAGCCAAGAGAGTCGAAGCCAGTCTGATGAGACAGAAAGGAGCTTCATTTGTACCTCCAGCATCGAGACCACTGCGACCACCTCTCGGACTTGAGACTGGTAATAGCTGTGGTGGAAAGAATGATTTCATGAAAGCCAGAAAGAAACAGTTCAAGAAGTTAGGAAGCAGTTCATCTAGTTCCAGTGGTTCTAGTCAGAGTTACACCGGGGTTTATTGCAGAACTTGCGGAGGGAGACATCCCACCGAGCAATGCCAAGGAGTATTTGGTAGTTGCCATATCTGAAAACGATCAGGACATTTTGCTAGAGTATGTCCACTGAGAGGTTCCAGAAGATCTCGGGGAGCAGAACCATCTGGATCAGTGGCACCGCCTGAAAGACAATCACCGGTGGTTCACTCTTTCCAACCACCGACGACTTCTCAACCACAACCAAGGCCAGGACATACCCGAGGAGGTAGTGGCAGGTACTTATTTATTGTATGTTTATTTTGCATATGTATTGATGATACTAATGCATTCCATACGATTATTCTTTGAATGAATTGCATTGATATATGTGTTGTCTATTGAGCTATTATATGCTGTAGTATTGATCTCTTTTCTGTTTGGGAGAGGTTTTGTATTAGTGATATCTGTTAGACATGGTATGCTACAGTATGACGAATATGAGATTGAGTTAAATGATATAGTACTTGGGGTATCTGAATGTGATTACATTATTGAGACTGATATGTTGACCAAGTACAGAATTACCGTTGATTATTTCCAACAGATTGTGGAAGTCAGACCGGATATGGCTGATGAATGGAAATTTTACGGTAAGGATCTTAGATTAGAATTCCTTGGATAGGGTTGATATTGAGGACTCGATTGTTATAGAAAGGAGCGGAGAGATTCCTTGTCTATTCAGTTGATTCACTGAAATCGAGCCTATCATTGGCTGATTTGCCAGTGACATGAGAGTTACTGATGTTTTCCCAGATGAGACTCCGAGTTTGATTCCAGCCAGGGAGATTGATTTTATCCTTGATTTGATACCAGGGAGGTATAAGCTATGGTTGTGAGTTGATAAACTCTGTGTTCAGAATATTTTGATGATTCTTTGATTAGTTGATCTATGATATTCTGGTATATTCGAAGATTATGACTGATTTTGTGGAAAATCTGAGTATTGTATTGAATATTCTGGGAACTGGAAAGTTGTATACAGAAACTGTTGAAATATGCATCTTGATTGAGACAGATTGTATTCAGGGTTTGTTATACCTGAAGATGATATATCTGTTGATTTTAGTACAGTAAAGCGATGATTAGTTGAATGAGATCGACCTCAGTGTCAGAAACTTGTAGTTGCATGAGTTAGCAGGCTACTGTATTTGATTGTTATTCTGAATTGCTTGAAAATGATTATTTTCTGCCACAGTATTTGATACAGATTGTATACAGTTGAGACTCGATACCGTACAAACCGAATCAGAGCTGATGTTGAGAGTTGAAACAGTTCAGAAAGTTGATCAGAAAGGGCAGAACTTAATTATCGATAGTCAGAACAGAGTATCGATCAGAATATTAGGTAGGTGATACTGCAGTGTATGTGAATAACCGATGGGTTGTATCAGATATTTCGGATTTGAGATGGATAATATTGTCAGAAATGCACAAGAGTTAATTCAGTATTCATCCTGATAGCAGAAAGATATATGATAAATTGAAAAGCTTTCTTTGATAGAAACAGATGAGATTAGATGTGGCAGAATTTGTACAGAATTGTCTGAATTGCCGTTATATGAAGACAGAAAGAAAGAAACCAGGAGATTGGTTATATAGCTTGTCGATTCCTGAATGGAAATAGGATTACATTTCCAGGGATATCGTGATGAAGCTATCGCATTCCTCTCGGAATTGAGCATTGATTGAGTTAGGAGTGAACGACTGACTTAGTCTGCGAGTGCTAGCTCGTACATGAAGACGTACATATATGATTATATTACTGAGATTTCTGTCAGAAAAGTGATTAGATTACACAGAGTGTCGAGAGTTGATTATATCAGACCATGAATTTTGGTTGACTTTGCACGTTTGGCAGAGTGTAAAGTAAGAGTGGGGTACAAGATTATATCTGAATAATGCATATCATACACCGACTGACGGACAGTCAGAGTGGATTATCCGGATTTTGGAGAATATGCTTAGAGTTGTAGTGCTTGATTTTAGCACTAGTTGGCAGATTTATGTCATGTCGTGAGTTTTCGTACAACAACAACTATCAGACGAGTATTGAGATGGCACCATTTGAAACGTTGTACGGTAAGAAGTGCAGATTCCCTCTTTATCGAGATGATATCTCTAAGGTTCCTGAGATTGGACCTGATATGATTAGAGATGTGACTGAAAAATGAAGCGGATTCAGAAGAAAATGAAGATAGCTCAGAATAGATAGACTAAATATGCCAACATCGGACGATGACTGTTGGTATTGGAGGCAAAATATTGAATATTGAATTGACAGTGATTAAACAAATTTGGTAGCTTATGAGATGTTGATTGGTATATACGGATGTTGTATAGCCAGTATCCTGAGATTGATTTTATCAGCGTTACTTCGAGTGGTATTATGATATTATACTTCTTGAATTATTATTTCAGATTGGAATCAGAAATCCGTGAAGGAAAGGTAATTCAGAACGAAGATTATTCCACTTGGGAAGTGAGTGGAGTTATTATGACATTGAAAAAGCTACCTGAGAAACTGAGTCAAACATGAGACAAAGATTCCCTGAATTGTTTCTTGGTTGTGAGTTTTCTGATTGATTCTGTTATGCATTTCTCTCTGATATGATTGATTGCCTATGATTTCGGGGACGAAATCGTATCTCAGAGGGAGAGAATTGTAAGGCCTGAGATTTGATTACTGTAATCAGACATTACTTAATTGACAAAATTATGGTTATTGGAGCTCACGTGGAGAAGCCGGGCGTTAGTACAACACAAGACCAAAATGTTGTACAGAACTCTTGGCGCCCGAGCGGTAGAAAGAGACCGCCCGAGCGCCAATGCAACATAAAAATGAAACTCGGACAGAACGTCTGGCGCTCGAGCGGTAGAATATTACCGCCCGAGCGCCAGTAGATGATAAGTTGAGCATCCGGACAGAACACTCTGCGCCCGAGCGGTAAAGTATGACCGCCCGAGCGCCGCTTAAGAATTGTGAAAAATAGCCACGTTGCTTCAACATGCATATGAGATATATATATAACTTCAATTCCTTTAGAACTTAGCAGCAAGAAGTCGAGAATCTTTCAAAGAAATCCTTACGCCTTTTACCTTGTATAATTGTGATTTGTGCAAGATCCGCCCGTCTGATTTTGAATCCGACTTCAGTACTGAGTTCCTATCGACGCAGGCTTCAACTGGACTTAAGTTTTCTTATGTACTGATAGGATTTGAAAATATGATGTTAAAGGAATCAGATATGATTCATATATGGTGTTTCTGATATGTTAGACATCGTATAATCGAAACTGGATCGATGAACAGATACCGTATGTAATTGTTATGATTTTCTGAAATGATATGACTGAGATTGCACATATTTGAGATTATGAACTGTTATTGCTGGGATTATGAGTTGTATCAATATCGATTATGTCTCGTGATATTATATCTGTGATATTGAAATTGACGGGATTATTGAGACTATATTACTATGTCGTTGAAACATCAGTAGATTGGTATCGATTAGATTCAGTATTGGTTATGATTGTATCGTTCGATCGTGACATTGATCAAAATATGTTTTGAGTTGAGTATCGATCAGAACAGGTCTTGATTTGAGTTATACATTGAAACAGTGTATTGATATTGTTGTTGTCAGATTGATATTGATAGGCAGTGAGTTCGAGACTTCGACAGAGTCCGATCGACAAAACGGAACAAAAGGTATAAATTGATGTTGTTGCGGGATTGCACAACTCGAGTTCGATTCGACTTGAGTTTCCCAAAATCGCATACTTCATCTTATTGCATTGATATTTGCAATTGATGTGATTGTTATCTTTTATCTATTGAGTTATGTCTTGAGTCATGGGCTGATACGCCTAGTCGTAGACGTTTGATCTCGTGACAGAGGTCCCCAATAGTGATTGAATCGTCACTTGGCCATTGCACATTGTCACAGAGGTTTGGCTGATTCGCCAAGGCTGATACGCCTAGTCTGTGGATGATTCGCCAAGACACCGGACGTTTGGTTATATCGAAGTGGATAGAATTGGAGTTTCTTCTATTACTAATGTTCGATATGGAAAGAGCCAAAGTCCGTGAATAAGAACGTGCCACCACCCCGATCGGGAGTGTAGGTGGGTGTATGTTATTATTCCGATCGGGATCCCTAGATTAGGACGAGTCGAGTTAGTGTCCAAGAGTCACTGAGTGTGATTCAGAGTTTGTGTTGATTCATGTGTCGGATTTGATACATGTTATATTCAGAGTTTGTATTGATTTACGTTTCTGATTTGATACATGTTATGAATATCTATTTCATGCTTTTATATCTGTTATATGATTGCATTTATACAGGATTTATACTGAGAATGTAATTCTCATCGGAGTTATCCGGCTGTTGTCATGTTTGTATGTGTGCATGACAATAGGTGGGACAGGATCAGAAGAGGATGAGAGATTAGAGGTCGCGTGGAGATCCGGGCCCAGAAGCAGAGTAGGATTCAGCACTTGATGTATAGATGCTGAACCTAGTGGAGATAGATACCTGTAGTACATGTGTTGTACTTTTATACTGACATGTATATTGGATAGATTACATTACATTTCCGCATTTATATTTAAAAAAAAAATTAGTCCCACTTTTCTTAATTATTATATTTGACTTTAATAATGATTAAGACATGAATTAGCGTCCGGGTCCCCACACCAACTGCATGGGATTCTAGTGTCCATAGTTTCTGACCGAGATCGGAAGTTCACATCATATTTTTGGAAAGTCTATATGCAGCGGTGGGGACAAAATAGTTATTAAGTACAGTGTTCCATCCTCAAATCGATGGTCAGTAAGACAGGGTGATTCAAATTTTGGAGTATCTATTCTAAGCATGTGTGATTGATTTCCAAATAATTTTGGAACCAAAATTACCTCTAGTGGAGTTCATCTATAATAATACCTACCAATCGTCTATTAGAATGGCTCCTTACGAGGCACTATATGGAAGGAAGTGTAGATCACCTATACATTGGGGTGAGGTTGGCGAAAGAGGGGAATTTGGTCCGGACTTGATCAAGTAAACAGCAGAGCTAGTAGTCGAAATCCAAGAAAAATGAATACTGCACAAAGCCGAAAAAAGAGCTATGCAGACAAGGGACAGAGAGAGCTATAGTTTGCTGCTGGCGACCACGTATTTATAAAAATAACACCTATGAAGGGTGTTACGGGATTTAGCAAGAAAGGCAAGTTGAGTCCGAGGTTCATAGGACCATTTGAGATTTTGGAGAGGAATTGAATACTAGTCTATAGAGTGGTATTGCCACTGATACTATCCGAAGTACATAATGTGTTCCACACCTCGATGCTGCGAAAGTACATGTCGAACCCTTCACAGTTTTTTTCTTTGTTTGAATCCCCTTTTCCTATTTTAAGGAATTGGTTAATTGTCCACCAAATATGTCATGAGGGTAAGACCTATACAAATCCTAGGTAGAAAAGAAAAGAGACTCCAAAACAAAGTTATCCAAATTGTCAAATTCAAGTGGCTAAACCACTCGGAGGAAGAAGCTTCTTGGGAAACTGAGGGGGACATGAGGAGTCGCTACCCGAAGTTGTTTGGTAAATTTTAATTTCGAGAAAGAAATTTCATTTAAGGGAGTGAGGAATTGTAAGGTCCAAAAAAATACGATAATGTAATTCAATAGTATGCAAAGCTAGGGAAAATAAAAATGACTAAATAAATAGTTTTAATGGCATGAATTAATTATGATGTGCATGATCACATGTTTAAAATAGGGTTTTATGTTAGAATGTATAAAACTGTATTTTAAAAGTTATTCGAGACGCGATTGAAGAACGGAGACCGGGGACCATATAAGAGAAAATATTTTTATTAAATAATTATTTTAATTGTTTAATATGTGGTGTATGTTAAATGTAATTTTTGAAAATGAGGTGTTTTTATATGTCATGTCGTATTTTAAATCGGCAATCAATATTCGATAAAATAAGGTCTTTTTGATAACTTGGCTAATATTTTCATAAACTCTCCTGAGAAAAATATTTTAATATTTTATAATGGGCCTAAGCTTACACCACTTGTTATATATCAAATTTTAAAGCCCTAAACCCTGACCAAAACCACACAACACACACACACAACACACACAAAGATCCTAGCAGCCAAGACACACGCACACACGAGAAATATTGAAGGGGCAAGTCATGATTTTGAAGAAAAATCAGCATATGATCTTCTCTTTGTCGACGTCCTCGCATCACCAAGATGTTTTTGTGCGTAATAAACGCAAAGGCATGCCTTAAACTCTTTTTTCTCATCTATCACTCCATATTAGTTGTTTGATGCATGTTTTCATGATAAACATGATACAGTAACTTTTACTTTCGATTTTATGGT
This sequence comes from Primulina tabacum, assembly GCF_025594145.1. Lineage (NCBI taxonomy): Eukaryota > Viridiplantae > Streptophyta > Magnoliopsida > Lamiales > Gesneriaceae > Primulina > Primulina tabacum. Next base: position 17,281,001 of record NC_134555.1, on the reverse strand, counting down.
TTTATATGCACAAAAGTAGAGTTTTATTTTTTAAAAACACCTCCTAATGATGTACAAAGGGGCTGCCATCGTAGGGGAACTTGAAGGGATGTTTTTCCATGTGATTAAGGACCCTACGAGCATGGTTGAAGGTTGGACAAGGGGGGCAACTATGTTGAACGAAAATTCTATTCTATGGGGACTAGGGTTTTGACTAGTGTATTCTTGATGGCCACGGCTTCCATATGCTGTTATGGTGTGTCCAGCAGACCTAAAGGGGCTGTAGGATGGTTCAACGGGGGCTGCACGATGCTAGGTTCGAAGGGCTTGGTGATCGCGTGAGCTTGGTGCAGTATATGTCTTGGGGAAGTTGCGGTTTTGGAGGCTAGGCGAGTTAGGGCTGTTAGGTTCAGTCCAGGGGCTTGCTATGGGCACTGTCATGGTCCTATGAGGGTGGTCTAGGGTCTGGTCGTGGAGGAGTGGGCTAGGTCTGAAGGTTTCAAGGGTAGAAGGCTAGGGTTTTTCGAAAATAGGATCAAGGGTTCAGTAGATGATCTAGGCTGGTACGATGGTTTAATGGGCTTAAATTTGGTTTTATATGGTTTAATTAGGTGTTATTAAGCTTTGGTTCAAGTTTTGTAAGTTTTCGTTAAGTTGCAAGTCAATACGAGTCAAAACCGGGATGTACGTGTAAGTTTTAAAAACGAACTGAGAGTTTATCGAGGGGCTTAATTTTATTTCTAAGAAATATTTATAGGTGTATTTAAAGGTGATATGTTATGTTTGGAATGATTTGGGTCTTCGTTTAAGGGTCTAAGGGTAAATTGAGAAAGTTAGGGTGTGGGGACCCGGGCTCTAACTCAATTCTTTTCGGGATTAATCGGATCCTTGTTCAAAAATACGTGTCAAAATTTTCTTTTAACATTAAATCAAATGTTTATAACTCAAGCACAAGATAATTCTATATTCATTTCATTACAACAAACATAATATACATGCCTCGTTTTATTCATATTCTACAAATCAGTAATTAAATACAGTCCATATCAAAAGTACAACTGCTAGTTCATCTGCTACGCCCGTGATCACCTTGCTATGTCCATCTCTCATCTCTGTCGCGACCCTGATCCTGCCCCACCTGTTGTTATGCACACATACAGACATAACAAGAGCCGGAAACTCCGGTGAGAACAAATCCCAGTATAAAACATGTATACATGCTGATACATCATCATAAATCATGAATCAAAGCAATAATAATGGGCTCCATAGTCTATGAAACCAATCTATATAAACATGCAATTCAAATCAAATCATGTCTTGACTCGACTCGACTCTACTCTAGGGATCCCGGTGTGAATAAGACGTCACTGTCTGTCACCTACCCTCCCAATCGGGGTAACTGTACGTCTTATTCCTAGACTTCGGTCATGTCTGTATCGAATGTCTACAATCGGAGTGAATCTTATCCGAAGCGTCGATACCACCGAACATCTATTTTGGCAAGTCTGCCAATGACTCTCCTATCCCAAAGACTTGAATATAAATCTATAAACAAGACAGCATCCTATCAAGAGATTTGAATATAAATCTATAAACAAATCAAATTCATATCAAAAGATAAACAACAATTCTATTATGTGATTTGGTTGGAAAACTCAAATTAAATCTCATTTGAGTTGTGTCTTCCCCAAACAAAATATGAATTATACCTTTCGTTGCACAATGTCTGTCGATGTCGAAGTCTCGCGGACGAATCTGTCACTATCAAATCTGAAACGGAAATGTTGATACATATTCTATCAATCTCTAATCTCAATCAACACATATCCAATTCAATACTTGATATCGGTACAATTTGACGGCATAACGACGTAATCTCTCGATACCGGTCAATACACCTCTCAACATATATCACCAATTCATAAGTCTAAACTCATAATCATCATTATAAGCACATAATAGTACTCAAAATCTGCATATTTAACTCTAAATATGCTAGAAAATCATAACAATTGCATATGATATCCGATAATCGACCCGTTTACGAATATATAGTCACTAACTTCACAGGAACACATAATCTAGTGTAATTCACAATTTCCCCAACATCAATATTTCAAATCATGCAGGAAATGAATGAAACTTACATCCCCTTAAAGCCTTTGATGAGAGGAGTTCAGAACCGAAATCGGTTTAACGTTTGGATGTAAAATTCTTGTACATACTAGCTTCAAAAGTGAAAGAACTTTCCTTTTCCTAGATCCCTTCTCCCTCTCGATTCTCAGCTGTCCAGGAGAGGAAATGAAGACACATAATATATATATATCTTGCATGTTGAGGGGCAAGTGTCATATTTTTCAAGTAACTCGCATGACCGCGGGTGCGGTAGTTCAGGAACCGCGGGTGCGCTCAGGCTTCAGCGGTCCCTTCAACTTTGCATAAACGTCGACCGCGGGTGCGCTACATATAAGGCCGCGGGTGCGGTTTCATCAACGCGGGTGCAGTTACGTTTGGACCGCGGGTGCGGTGTCACTTCTGTAAATACTTTCCAACTCTCTGTCCATCAACCGCGAGTGCACTCTTTCTTGGACCGCGGGTGCGGTGACCCTACTGTAAAAATGGTTAACTTTCTGTCCATGCACCGCGGGTGCGGTGCTTCTCTAGGCGCGGGTGCGGTCCCTTCTTCAAGCTACACTTCATCTTTTCATTTTATCTACATACAATCTAGGGCATTACATTTCTCCCCCTCTTAGTTATTAGTTCGTCCTCGAACGTGAAATCAATTAATCAAAGTATGTACAAACAGCAGTAAAATCAAAAGCTGAATAAATACTGACATCATGAGAATAACTCGGGATATTTCTGTCTCATATCTGCTTCTGTCTCCCAAGTCGCTTCCTCGGTGCCATGACGATTCCACTGGACTTTCACTAGTGGAATAGTCTTTGTTCTGAGTTGTTTCTCTTTCCGATCAAGAATCTGTATCGGTTGTTCAATATAACTCAACGTTTGATCCAGCTCAGCTTCGTCAGGCCAAATGACATGAGAATAATCTGGCATGTATCTACGCAGCATCGATACATGAAAAACGTCATGTATCCCGGATAGAGAAGGAGGAAGAGCAATTCGATATGCTCGATCGCCAATCTTCTCAAGAATCTCGTATGGACCGATGTATCTAGGAGACAATTTCCCACGCTTTCCAAATCTGACAATGCCTTTGAAGGGAGAAATCTTCAAGAATACTCTGTCCCCTTTTTCAAATACAAGCGGTCTACGTCTGATATTGGCATACTTGGCTTACCTATCCTGTGCCGTCTTCATTCGCTTCTGAATGATCTTCACCTTCTCAGTCATTTCCCGAATCATATCAGGCCCAAGTTCTGGTACTTCAGATATATCATCCCAGTACAACGGAGATCTGCACTTTTTGCCATACAAAGCTTCAAATAGTGCCATCTCTATGCTCGTTTGATAGCTATTGTTGTATGAGAATTCACACAATGGTAGTGAATCTTGCCAACTAGTGCCAAAGTCTAGCACTACAGCCCTCAACATGTCATCTAAAGTCTGGATAGTCAGCTCTGACTGTCCATCTGTCTGAGGATGATAAGCAGTACTCAGGTGTAATGTCGTACCTAAGGCCTGCTGCAAACTGTGCCAAAAGTGTGACGTGAATCGTGGATCACGATCTGATACGATAGACTTCGGCACACCATGTAATCTGACTACCTCCCTGATATATATCTCAGCCATTTGATCATGTCTGTACGTCATCCTATACGGAATGAAACACGCTGATTTGGTTAATCTGTCTATCACAACCCAAATCGCATCACAACCCCGGGATGATCGAGGTAACTTCCTCACGAAATCCATGGAAATGTGATCCCATTTCCATTTTGGAATAGATAGGCTCTGAAGTAAACCTCCGGGTTTCTTTCTCTCGGCTTTCACCTGTTGGCAATTCAAGCATTTAGACACATATTCGGCAATGTCTGACTTCATCTGTTTCCACCAGAACTATGTCTTTAGATCGTTATACATCTTTCTTCCACCAGGGTGAATGCTGAACCGACTACAGCGCGCTGCTGACAATATCTGTTGTTTCAACTCTGAAACATCTGGCACTACAATACGGTTATTCACATACAGGACAAAATCACGTACCTGATATTCAGACTGATGTCCTGATCTGACCATCTGAATTGACTGCTGTATATTCTGATTTGTTCTTTGAGCTTCTTTGATTTTCATGATCAATTCTGGCTCAACTTGAATCGTGGCAAGTCTTAATGGTCTACTATCTGTGTCAAATGCTAAACCAGCCAAACAACAATCTTCAACTAAATTCGAAACACCTATCGTCGATAAGGATAGGGCACAAACCTTCCTACTCAAGGCATCTGCTGCTGCATTTGACTTTCCTGGATAGTACTTGATCTCGCAATCAAAATCTTTCAGTAGATCAAGCCATCTACGCTGCCTCATGTTCAATTCTGACTGAGAAAACAGATACTTCAGGCTTTTATGGTAAGAATAAATCTCAAATTTCTCCCCATAAAGATAATGACGCCAGATTTTCAAGGCAAATACGATAGCCGCCAATTCAAGATCATGAATGGGGTATCGACTCTCGTGTGGCTTCAGCTGTCTAGAGGCATATGCGATCACATGACCTCGCTGCATAAGAACACATCCCAGCCCTCTGTGAGATGCATCACAATATACAACGAAATCACCAGTACCCGAAGGAATCATCAAGACAGGTGCACTGGTCAGCCTCTTCTTCAACTCTAGGAAGCTAGACTCACAATCCGCAGACCACACAAACGGTGTATTCTTTTGCGTTAACTGGGTAATCGGCTTCGCAATAGTGGAGAAATCTTTGATGAATCGTCTATTGTACCCTGCTAGACCGATGAAACTGCGTATCTCAGGCACCGAAGTCGGTCTAGGCCAACCGATCACAGCTTCCACTTTACTCGGATCCACAGAAATACCATCTCCAGATATGATATGACCCAAGAAGACAACCTGTCTCAGCCAAAACTCACATTTTGACAGTTTAGCATACAATCTTTCATTTCTCAATGTTTGCAACACAATTCTTAAATGATTGGCATGCTCATCCAAATTCTTAGAGTACACCAAAATATCATCAATAAAAACAATCACAAACTCATCTAAATATCTCTGAAAGACACGGTTCATCAACCCCATGAACACCGCTGGAGCATTCGTTAAACCGAAAGGCATGACAATAAATTCGTAATGTCCATACCTGGTTCGGAATGCTGTCTTTGGTATATCAATATCTCGTACTCGCAGCTGGTGATATCCAGATCTCAGATCGATCTTGGAATAGATAGATGATCCCTGCAACTGATCAAATAAGTCGTCGATACGAGGCAAAGGATATTTGTTCTTTATCGTTGCCTTGTTCAGCTGCCTGTAATCTATACACAATCTCATAGAACCGTCTTTCTTTCGCACAGATAGCACTGGTGCACCCCAAGGAGATACAATGGGTCTGATATATCCCTTGGCAAGAAGATCTTCTAGTTGGGCTTTCAATTCCTTTAACTCTATAGGCGCCATCCTATACGGAGCTCGAGATATAGGAGCGGTACCTGGAATAAGATCAATACTAAAATCAACCTCTCGGGCTGGAGGTAACCCTGGAATCTCGTCAGGAAATACATCTGCAAACTCTCGTACTACTGGCAAATCTGCCAATGTCAGGCTCGGTTTCAGTAAGTCTACTGAATAAATAAGGAAACCTTCTGCTCCTTGCTGCAACAATCTACTTATAGTCAGAGCAGATACTAAGGGAATCCGAGATCTGGAACCCTTACCATAGAATTTCCACTCCTCTGTCATTTCAGGTTTGAATCTGACAATCTTGTGAAAACAGTCTACGGTGGCTCTGTACTTAGTCAACATGTCAATCCCGACAATACAATCAAAATCAGATAAACCAAGTACAACAAATTCTAAATCGATCTCATGCCTTTCAAACTGCAGTAAGCAATGTCTAACTGAAGTCACAGATATCAGACCACTTCCCAACGGAGAAGAAATAGACACTACAGTAGACAATGACTCTACAGGCAATGCATGTGTCAATGCAAAACGTTCTGATATGAATATATGTGATGCACCTGTATCTATCAATACATATGCAGGATAACCGCAAAGAAAACAGTTACCTGCAATCACATCGTCTGGTGCACCTTGGGCTTGCTCTTCCGTCAGTGCAAACACCCTAGCCTGCTGTCTAAGAGGTTGGCTCACTGTCTGGCCACCACTGGCTCTAGGTTGGGACTGTGTAGGCGTGGGCTGAAAAGAATGGACAGACGAAGCATGTCTCTTAGGCTGAGTCACTGATGCTGATGACCCTGCACTCTTAAATCTCTGTGCACCTTTCTGGGGACAGACTCTGGCGAAATGTCCCTGTTGCTTACATATATTGCATCTGCCCATAACTCCCTGACACTGCTTTGTGGCATGTCGGCCTCCACAAGTAGTACAATATACACCTGTCACATCTGTACTCTGGCCAGGACCTCTCTGTCTTGACCCACTGGAGCTCGATGAACTTCTCCCTGCTCTCTTGAACTGCTTACCCTTAGCCTTCAAAGAATCTTTCTTCCCACTACCACTGATTCCACTATCAAATCGAGGAGGAGGTGGTGGAAATTGTGTGGCGAACGGTGGCGGTCTCTGACCCTGAACACTATAGGAAGCTCCTCGCTGCTTAATCAAGCCCGCCTCTGCTCCCTTCGCTCGATTCAGCGCCTCAGAAAAAGTGTTGGGTCGCCCCGTGTTCACTAAAGTGAAGATATCCGGATTCAAACCATTTATGAATTGATCGGCCACTGCCTCATCATTCCCTGCTACGTGAGGTGCAAATCGAAGTAAGGACGAGAATTTGGCAACATACTCATCTATGTTCCATTGCCCCTGTCTCAAGTTGGCGAACTCGGACCCTTTGTCTTTTCGATACGACACTGGAAAGAAACGTTGATAAAATTCATCTTTAAAGACTTTCCAAGTAATATCAATACCTCGATGTTCTAAGGCTCGTTTGGCTGTTAGCCACCAACTCTTGGTCACTTCTTGTAATTGATGCCCAATCAGCTTCACTCTACGTTCATCTGTATAGGCAAGTGATTCAAATAACATCTCTATATCATCCAACCAGCTTTCACAATCCACTGCATTTTTTGTGCCCTTCAAGGTAGGTGGATGGAATGATTGAAATCTCTTCAACAAAGTCTCCATCGGTGTCGCAGTAACGTCCATCTGAGTACCTGACGTACTACCTTGTTCCGGCACTTGACCTGCAGCTGGTTGTGGTATTCTTCTAGGCGGCATATTTGATTATCAAACAGATTAGGATACAATCTATACAATCTGTCTCAGCCCTCCTCTGATTATATACCTCTGATCCAGAATCGGTTCTGATTCAGTCTTTACACGTATATGCTGTAAATCAATTCAGATATAATACAACATATAATAGGGAAAACATTAAATCATGCTAGCACATCAAAAGCAAGGAAGAAGACTCGATCTACCCCGCTCATTCTATTCTATCTCAGTCTACAGAACCTACTGCTCTGATACCACCTGTTGTGGGGACCCGGGCTCTAACTCAATTCTTTTCGAGATTAATCGGATCCTTGTTCAAAAATACGGGTCAAAATTTTGCTTTTAACATTAAATCAAATGTTTATAACTCAAGCACAAGATAATTCTATATTCATTTCATTACAACAAACATAATATACATGCCTCGTTTTATTCATATTCTTCAAATCAGTAATTAAATACAGTCCATATCAAAAGTACAACTACTAGTTCATCTGCTACGCCCGTGATCACCACGCTATGTCCATCTCTAATCTCCGTCGCGACCCTGATCCTGCCCCACCTGTTGTTATGCACACATAAAGACATAACAACAGCCGGAAACTCCGGTGAGAACAAATCCCAGTATAAAACATGTATACATGCTGATACATCATCATAAATCATGAATCAAAGCAATAATAATGGGCTCCATAGTCTATGAAACCAATCTATATAAACATGCAATTCAAATCAAATCATGTCTTGACTCGACTCGACTCTACTCTAGGGATCACGGTGTGAATAAGACGTCACTGTCTGTCACCTACCCTCCCAATCGGGGTAACTGTACGTCTTATTCCTAGACTTCGATCATGTCTGTATCGAATGTCTACAATCGGAGTGAATCTGATCCGAAGCGTCGATACCACCGAACATCTAGTTTGGCAAGTCTGCCAATGACTCTCCTATCTCAAAGGCTTGAATATAAATCTATAAACAAGACAGCATCCTATCAAGAGATTTGAATATAAATCTATAAACAAATCAAATTCATATCAAAAGATAAACAACAATGCTAGTATGTGATTTGGTTGGGAAACTCAAATTAAATCTCATTTGAGTTGTGTCTTCCCCAAACAAAACATAAATTATACCTTTCGTTGCACAATGTCTGTCGATATCAAATCTGAAACGGAAATGTTGATACATATTCTATCAATCTCTAATCTCAATCAACACATATCCAATTCAATACTTGATCTCGGTACAATTTGAAGGCAAAAAAACGTAATCTCTCGATACGGGTCAATCCACCTCTCAACATATATCACCAATTCATAAGTCTCAACTCATAATCATCATTATAAGCACATAATAGTACTCAAAATCTGCATATTTAACTCTAAATATGCTGGAAAATCATAACAATTGCATATGATATCCGATAATCGACCCGTTTACGAATATATAGTCACTAACTTCACAGGAACACATAATCTAGTGTAATTCACAATTTCCCCAACATCAATATTTCAAATCATGCAGGAAATGAATGAAACTTACATCCCCTTAAAGCCTTTGATGAGAGGAGTTCAGAACCGAAATCGGATTAACGTTTGGATTTAAAATTCTTGTACAAACTAGCTTCAAAAGTGAAAGAACTTTCCTTTTCCTAGATCCCTTCTCCCTCTTGATTCTCAGCTGTCCAGGAGAGGAAATGAAGACACATAATATATATATATCTTGCATGTTGAGGGGCAAGTGTCATATTTTTCAAGTAACACGCATGACCGCGGGTGCGGTAGTTCAGGAACCGCGGGTGCGCTCAGGCTTCAGCGGTCCCTTCAACTTTGCATGAACGTCAACCGCGGGTGCGCTACATATAAAGCCGCGGGTGCGGTGTCATCAACGCGGGTGCGGTTACGTTTGGACCGCGGGTGCGGTGTCATTTCTGTAAATACTTTCCAACTCTCTGTCCATCAACCGCGGGTGCACTCCTTCTTGGACAGCGGATGCGGTGACCCTACTGTAAAAATGTTTAACTTTCTGTCCATGCACCGCGGGAGCGGTGCTTCTCTAGGCGCGGGTGCGGTCCCTTCTTCAAGCAACACTTCATCTTTTCATTTTATCCACATACAATCTAGGGCATTACATAGGGTTTCAGGGGCAAAACAGTCATTGTACACCTGAACTGTTAGACTTCCTAGCGGGGCCCTGAATGCCATAATAAATATTAAAAGGTTCATTTTAAATGTTTATGGAATTTTATGATAAAACGTTAATGCTAAAAGATATGTTGCATGCTTGGTTTAAAGGAAAAATGATTTATACGTGCATGAATTTTTATTAGTGATGAAAATACGGAAAGTTGAAGGAGGTGAATTGATTGTCACTAATACGATGATACGATGATATGTAAGGCCAATGCTCAGTTGACGAATGAGTGTGTCGCTGATGTTGCCACCGCTCGGTACCATGGTGATACGTAGATGGATCCATCGACCTACAGCTAATACGAAAGTCACAACTAAGGATCTGAATTCGATAAAAAGGGTAACATACACGTATATGATGAAAGAAAATATGATATGATATGTTGAAAGGAAAATATTAAAGTTTATGCTCATGAAAAGCTATTTTATTAAAAGTATTTTCATTGTTGCTTGTGAATGTATATGTATTACTTGTTACCATAGTTAAGGTTTTAGGAGTCAATAGACTCACTAAGTGTGATCGATGCAGATGAGCATGAGATTGATGTTAACGGAGATCTTGATGGTTGATCTTGCTGGACTGAAGGTACAAACGACCTGGGGATCGTCGCTAGTTTTCCGCAAATAAAACTATGTTTATGAAATGATTACTTAAAGATTTTTATGAATTATTTTACTTTTGAGAGATTTTGAGAGGATAAGAGATTTAAGTTTATTTTCGGAATAATGTTAGTTTAGATTGGTTGACGTTTACGACTTTATGCTTTGAATTACTTTATTTTGGATTTTCAAATAATATTTTATTGGTTTATTTTTTAAGTTGCAAAATATAGATATGTTTATGTGTATATGGCCGAGGCTTGAACACATATAAAAAATATCCTAGTATATTTTAAAGAAAAACGAATAGTGTACGTTTCAACATTGATTTTAACTTCTCGTCTTTACATCGTCTTCCCTTTGCCTTTTACCTATATCCCTTTTGAAGTGTATTTTGAGGCCAGTCCAGATCTGGTATACTCAATGGGATAACTGATAACTACAACTTTATGCTGTGTTGCTGGTAGAATGGTAGGTGGAGAAACTATTTGAAGAGGAGCAGCTATTCCAACCAGAGTCAGATTCTCTGCATGCTTAGCAGAAAATTCCTTGTTAAATGCCTTAGCAATAGCTTTCTTCGCATAATTTTTGGTCAGTTCTAATCGCTTCTTCCTTCTTCTCTTCCTTCTTCTCTTTTGAATTTTCCATAGGCAGAGGTGCTAGCTTGCTTGGGGTTGAAACTTATTTTTTATTTGTTGTTCTGGCCTTCTTGACGGGTGAAGGAGGTACCTTTTCAGAATGTTCTTGAAGTAATACATGAGTAATATTATGTATTTCAAATGCTTCCCATTGATTATTGCTATATGTACATTGTTAGTATGTTTATTGATGAAAACATAACACCATATTCCATTGTTATGTATTAAATTAGAAATACATTTATGAATATTGAAGATGGGTGCTATGTCATGAACATGAACAAGAAAGAAAAGAAAAATGACTGATTTTTATATGATATATGAGCTTGTTGACATCATGAGTAGTTTTAAGTCCACCAAAAATATTGGCCAATATATGTTCATGGGACGTGGGATTGTCAAAGGTGTTCCCTAACGTCCAACACAGTAGTAGCTATATAATAAAGCAAGCACAGTAGTACAGGTTAACTAATGAGGGTCAAATACAAAATTGAACATGAATATATGCTGGTATGACATGGTTTAGAAATTCATTGTTGATCACGACTTGATAAATATGTTCTTTCTACGCATATTGATACGTATAAGTGCCAAATTATTGAGTTTTATAAACTCACGTAGCTCATGTATTACAGGATCGGGAATGAAGATACATAGGATGCCGGTTCGCCAATGGATGCTTGTGACGTTCCTTACCTCGACAAGAACCTGGACATCTTATTGTATAGCTTCTTCATATGTATTATAGTGGACTTTATGTTAGGGTTGACACAAGTTTTACAATGTTTATGACTATGTGTAACGATACAGAGTATGTTTGTATATGAAAATATGATTATATGTACGTATAGTTGTCGTTGATGAGAGTTTTTGCTTTTAAAAAATGTGGGGACATCATGCCAAAATTTTTATAAACCATCAAATGGGTACTCTTGTTGAATTACTTCACAATAAATGATATCATCAAACCCTACTTTGATTATTAGTATAAGTATCATTAATCTTGTTAAATATAGAAGAAGGGTGTTATAGTTTAGTGGTATCAGAGCCCAAGGTTCTTCGACAGGGAAGACACTTCACTTCATCCACACATGGGGAACTCGTCAAGTAGGTATCTTTGTATTCCATAGTTTATGCTAAGTTATGTGCTTCTACGTGTCCTACATGTAGGATAAAAGACGATGCCACCTAAGCGCAAGGTACATGAAGGAGAATCATCTATGAGCAAGGCCCCTGGAGCCGAAGGTGAATGCAGTGTGCCACGACCTATAGATATTTTGCTCAGCTGCTCCAAGAACAAGCGAAAGTCTATGGGGAACAGATACAACAATACTTGAAATTCAGCGGACGACACACGATAAGGCACAAGCACAAGCAATGCTACCCAGACAAGGGCCTGTTCAAACAGATGTGTATGATCATTTTCTATTTCTGAATCCTCCTGAATTCATGGACAGAACCGATCCGGCAGTAGCAGAAGAAAGGATTAAATCATTGGAGTCCATCTTCTCCTACCTCCATATGGAAGATGTTGACAAAGTAACTTGTGCCATCTATCTGTTAACAAAACATGCAAGAATATGGTGGGAGAGTGAAAAAGTGGCATTACCTGCGAGACCATTAACATGGGATACATTTAAGTCCACATTTTACAACAAATACTTTAGCAAAGATGTACGAGCCAAGAAAGCCATTGATTTCCTCAATTTGAAGCAAGGAACCATGTCAATGACTGAATATATACAACAATTCGAGGCTGGAGTTCAATAAGTACCATATATTTCACAGGATGACACAAGTGAGGGTGAACACTTCATGCGGGGACTTCGCTCTGAAATTTAAAGAGATGTACGAATGTCGAAAGTTGTTACATACGGGGGGATAGTGGAAAGAGCACTTATGGAAGAACTGGATGAACAAGACATTGACAGAGACAGGAAACAGCAAAGGAAGCAGTACTTTCAAAAGAGCCAAGTAACAGGACAAGGCAAAAAGACCGATAGCAAAGGTACTCGACCAGAAGAACCCGTGGTAAGGGTTCCCCTTCACGTAAAGAACATGACATACCACCTTGTCCTAAATGTTAAAAAACCCATGGTGGGAATGTATGCAAGGTACCAATGTTTGTTATCGTTGCAAAAAGCCAGGGCATCTCGCCAGAATTTGTCCAAGGAGTTCTGAAAAAGTATAGGGACGCCTCTTCTCGATGACCAAAGAGGAAGTGGATGCGGATACATCGATGATCACTGGTATGTTCTTGATTTCTGATATCACTGCGATTGTTTTACTAGATTGAGGAGCCAGACATTCCTTTATTTCGGAATTGTTTGTATGTAGACTGGGCATTACAGCAAGTACAACAGAGACACAACTCTCCATAGCTTTACCTTCCGATCAAGAATTACAGATAGATCAGATTGTGCGTGGGTGTCCAATATATGTCCAAGGACGGGAGATGTATGCTGACTTGATAGTGCTGAAAATGACAGATTTTGATGTGATACTTGGAATGAATTGGCTCTCGAAGTATAGAGTTACGATTGACTGTGGCATGAAAATGATCAAGTTTGAGCCAGTAGAAGCTGAACCATTCAGAGTAACCAGTGCAGTTATATCTTTACCTCTTCTGAAAATCTCTTGTATGAAGGCATGTAAATTACCACAGAAGTGGTGTCAAGGATATTTAACATTTGCTTTAACCATTGACCCACATGTTCGTGAGTTAAAAGATACAGATGTTGTTTGTAAATTCCCAGAGGTATTTCGAAATGATATAACAGGCTTACCCCCAGATAAAGAGATCGAATTTGTGATTGATGTGGTGGCAGGAACTCATCCGATCTCAAAAACTCTTTATTGATTAGCACCTACAGAAATGAAGGAATTGAAAGAACGGTTACATGTGTTACTTGATAAACGGTTTATTAAACCGAGCTTTTCACCGTGGGGTGCACCTGTTTTATTTGTGAAGAAGAAAGACAGTACCCTTCGTTTATGTATTAATTATAGAGATTTGAACAAAGTAGAAATCAAAAATAGATATCCATTCCTCAGAATTGATGATTTGTTCGATAAATTACAAGGAGCTGCTATCTTTTCGAATATTGATTTATAATCAGGCTATCATCAACTAAAAGTAAAGTCAGATGATATCTCAAAGACTGGCTTCTGAACCAGGTATGTGCATTATGAATTTCTTGTAATGCCATTTGAACTAACGAATGCACCAGCTGCTTTTATGGATCTAATAAATAGAATTTTCAAGACATTATTTGACAATTTCGTGATTTTGTTTATAGATGATATTCTCATCTACTCACAAACTATAGAGGAGCATCGAGAACATCTGAAACTAGTTTTGCAAACTTTGAATGATATACATTTATATGCCAAATCGAAAGAAATGCGAATTTTGGCTTTAACAAGTACCATTCTTGGGCCATATCATTTCAAAAGAAGGCATATCTCTGGATCCAAGCAAGATTGAAGCTGTTAATAGCTGGCTACGACCAACAACTGTTACCGAGGTACGTAGTTTTCTTGGGTTAGCTGGTTATTACCGTCACTTTATAGCGGGATTTTCAAAGATAGCATTTCCTTTGACTGCTTTAACATGAAAGAATGCGAAATTTGAATGGAACGAAGCATGTGATCGCAGTTTCCATGAGTTAAAGAAAAAATTGACATCAGCACCGGCCCTTGCTATTCCAGAAGGACCAGGAGATTTTGTGGTATACAGTGATGCTTCGAAACAAGGTTTAGGAGTAGTCTTAATGCAGCACGGGAAGGTGATTGCTTATGCATCAAGACAATTGAAGGAATATGAAAAAAACTATCCCACACATGATTTAGAACTGGCAGCAGTGATATTTGCGTTGAAAATATGACGCCATTATCTGTATGGTGAACGGTGTGAAATATACACAGACCACAAGAGTTTGATATATTTTTTCACGCAAAAAGAGCTGAATATGAGACAACGACATTAGTTGGAATTAGTGAAGGATTATGATTGTGTTATTAATTATTATCCCGGTAAAGCTAATGTTGTTGCAGATGCATTAAGTCAAAAATCCAGTTCTATTGCCGCAATGCATGTACAAGAACAAATCTTATGGGATTTACAGAACTTGCAGATTGAAGTTATTCCAAAGGGAGCTACAATCCAGTTATCCTCCCTCATGGTTCGACCAACACTTGCAGACGAGATCAAGGCCGAACAAAGTGCAGATAATGAATAACAACAACTGAGACAGTGAAATGAGGTAAATGAAATTTGAACTTTAAATTGAATCGGAGGGAACGTGGACATATCGAGGTAGATTGTGTGTGCCAAAACACGGAACAATAAGAACTGAAATTCTTATAGATGCACATGCTACACCCTATTCGATTCATCTAGGAGGCACGAAAATGTACAAAGATTTAAAACCATTATTTTGGTGGCCAGGTATGAAAAAGGACATTGCTCAATTTATTGCTCAATATCTCACTTTCCAACAGGTCAAGACTGAACATCAAAGACCAGTAGGACTCCTGAAACCATTACCCATCCCTGAGTGAAAATGGGAACATATTACAATAGATTTCATTCTTGGATTGTCAAGAACACAAAGAGGATTCAATGCTACATGGGTTATTGTTGATCGGCTCACAAAATCAGCTCACTTTCTTCCGGTAAAGACTACATACACGATGAATCAATATGATGAAGAGTACATCAAAGAGATATTGAGGCTTCATGGCAGCATTCAATGTCCATTGCATTTGATAGAGATCCCAAATTTACATCTGTATTTTGGAAAATTTTACATCATGCTATGGGAACTCGAATAGCTACATCATTCCACCCTCAAACTGATGGACAATCAGAACGAGTGAATCAGATCTTAGAAGATATGTTGAGGGCCTATACTATTGACTTTCCAGGCAATTGGGACAGTAGAATACCGTTGGCTGAGTTTAGATATAACAATAGTTATCAGCAAGTATTGGAATGACACCGTATACTGCATTATATGGTAGAAAATGTCGATCTTCAGTACATTGGGATGAAGTAGGAGAAAGAAAGTTATTAGGCCCTAAATTGGTGCAACAGACAGCAGAATTTGTAACCAAGATCAGAGAAAAAATGCACACTGCCTAGAGCCGACAGAAAAGTTATGCTAATGTGAGACGTCGTCCATTGGAATTTCATATTGGTGACCATGAATTTGTTAAAATATCACCATTGAAGGGCATTTTGCGTTTTGGTAAGAAAGGAAAATTAAGTCCAAGATATATCGGTCCATTTGAAATCTTGGAAAGAATAGGAGACAGAACCTACCGAGTTGCTTTACCACCGAATTTGTCAAATGTTCACAACGTTTTTCATGTTTCCTTGCTACAGAAGTATTTGGCAAATCCATCTCACGTTCTTCATTATGAACCATTGGAGCTTGCATTGAATCTCTCGTATGAAGAACGGTCGGTCCAAATCCTTGATAAGAAATCAAAAGTATTAAGAGGCAAGGAAATACCCATGGTGAACTATTATGGCGCAATCATGCAATCGAAGAAGCAACTTGGGAGCAAGAAGACGAAATTCAACAGAGATATCATGAACTATATGGTACGTCAAATTTCGAGGACAATGTTCTTTGAAGGAGAGGAGAATTGTAATGCTCGGTTACTCGTACAAATGATTAATGATGGGTTTATGTCCTTTATTATGTAGTTATTTGACTCATTATGTTTCACATGTTGATTGAGGTATTTATAATGAGATTGAATATGATTTATATATTGTCCATGGTGTATTGAGAATGAATATATGTCTAAATATTAATAGTAAGATGTGTAGGTAAAAGCAGTGTAATGGAAGTTGGTAGAGAAATGTAGGAAACGAGATGAAAATATGGTAGTTCTTACGTGTTTTAGCATAATGATTTGGATATTGATCCAAATTGTGTGAGGCTACAACCATTAGAAAGCTAAGATATAAGGTTATAACTTTCATGTTTGAGATTTGTCCAAATCATTGTGGGATAGAAGCCAAAAGCGCCCCGAAGTTTGTCATGTGTACGTTATTCCTACAATGATACATTTTGGTAGATTGATCATAACTATTTACTCAGACCTTCAAATGATATGAAACCAATTGTCGATGCAAGCCAAGAATTAGGGCTACAACATTTATGTTTACCACATTTTCAGATTATGAAGGAAAGAGATGCTTCTGGAGCAATCTTTGATGACATTGTGCGCAGAGGCAGAATGTGTGGCGCCCGTGCGGTAAGATCTTACCACCCGAGCACCGGTGCACCAAAAATTCAGTACTTGGGCAGAATGTTCCGTGCTCAAGCTGTAATATTTTACCACCCGAGCGCTGCCTTATATATGAGAAGATAAGATTCAAAATTCTTAGCATCAACACCAGTTTTTCCTTTCCTTTCCCAGCTACAAACTCGAGAGAAACACAAGAAATCTTCCTTCAAAAGCTCCTTTCTTCTTCTTCTTCCTCATTTTGAAGCTAGAATTGCATTCTCCATCGCAAGAACATCATAGGGATGTAAGTTTTCATCTCTTTTGATTTTATACATGTAGAGGACAATAAGGGAGTGAATTTCACCTAGTACAGACATAATGATTGGTTTATTGATGTATTTGACAACAAAGGAACGAGAAACATCCTCTCAACCCAGTATTTGTACGCTTTGACTGTAAGTTGGCATGTTCTTGAAGTAATACATGAGTAATATTATGTATTATAAATGCTTCCCATTAATTATTGCTATATGTATATTGTTAGTATGTTTATTGATGAAAACATAGCACCATATTCCATTGTTATGTATTAAATATGAAAGACACTCATGAATATTGAAGATGAGTGCTATTTCATGAACATGAACATGAAAAAAAAGGAAAATGACTGATTTTTATATGATATATGAGCTTGTTGACATCACGGGTTGTTTTAAGTCCACCAAACCTATTGGCCAATATATGTTCATTGGGCGTGGGGTTGTCAAAGGTGCCCCCTAACGTCCAACACAGTATTATCTATACAATAAAGCAAGAACAGTAGTACAGGTCATGTAGAGCCCAAAAATCAGTACACGTAAATCTCATGCTTTTATTTAATTGTTAAATATTTATTTGAGTTTAAAATGATTTATGGCGATGCATGATCTATTTAAGTCGCATTATTTTAATTATTTATGTCTATGTGATGCACGTTAAATGTTTTCTTGAGTTTCATGTTTCAGGAGATCATTCGATGAGGGATCGAGGAAAATAGACCGACGACGAGTTTGGCAATTTTAAAATGTGGTATTTTATTTTAAGTTAAGGATGGGGCATTTTAAATAGTTTATTTAGTTCTAGCATTTTAAAATCCTAAATTATTTATTTAAGTGATTTTAGAATTTTAAAACTTTTAAAGTCTACAACATGTAAATTTTATTTAAATTAGAGAATTTTATTAGAGTGTGTACTAGTTTACCATTTTGATTAACTTGTTAATTGAGTTAGTGTTTTTAAATTAGCTTGTTAAATTTTAATTAAGCAATAATTTGGCCATAATTTTATTGAACACACACATACCCACACTTACACAAACACAAAACCGATATCACACACACACACAAAATCACAATTTCAGAAATTTATTTTTGAGAGAAAACTAGGGTTCTTAGTAGAGAGAGCAGCCGCCCCCTTCCTGTATATTTTCCAGCAACTTTTCGTGGTTTTTGTTGCAAGAATCGACTCTCGCATCCTTCCCGCTTGTTAGTTTGATTTTTGGAAACGTTTTTAGATATAAAACTCGAATCGTCTCTCACATAATTCCCGCTTCGATGTCGTCGATCGATAACGTTAAAGATTTAAAGGCATGTATATTCTATTTTTCCTGCATCGATCTCATCATATTATGCATTGTGTTGTTTATTATGCGTAAAAATCCATGTCTGGTGTGCAAAGTTTGAGCAGAAACTTGTTAGGTTGATTTTTGGAAACGTTTTTAGATATAAAACTCGAAATTTACCTTTCTTTTAAATACTGAGATTTTGCGGTCGCTTTTCTGGAAAAACCTTCAACATACAAAACGTATAACTTTTCGATACCTTCGATTTGACAATAAATTCGAAATATTTGGATAAGATATGAGTGAGTTATGATCGTTTTTGTGGGACTGCTCAAGCTGCGTTTTCAGAAAATATATGCTATTGACGTGTTATTGAAGTTTTATTGTTTCATGCTTCGTTGGGGATTGACGGGTAATCGCTGCTGCATATAGGTACATTTTTAATGATGTTGGGATGGTTATTGACGTTTCGTTTTGTGTCGTTAGGCACTTGGTAGAATGAGTATTCGTAAAAATCGTTTTGTTGTCAAAAGTCATGTTCGCGGGTTTATTGTCTTACTTGTGATACGTGGTTGTTTTGGGGCAATTGTATAGGCTTGAGTCAGTGTTATAGTATCCTAGGATGGGTCTCGAGATGTCGATTCATGGTTGGGATGATCGAGCTAGGGGAATTAAGTCACAAGCACAGAAATTTTCGTTGATTTGCTCCTCCCGCAGGATACATGGACTCGTACACGGACCCCGGTACGGGGTCCGTGCCCTTGTTTCTTCCGAGATGTCAAAATCCAGTGGGTACCTATAGACAGACCCTTAAACGGGGTCCGTGCCTAAGTTATTTCAGTAGAGTGAATATACAGTACGTACACGGACCCGGACCCGGACCCGAAGGGGTACACTAGGGTCTGTGTACTCCATTTTTGGGAAAAAGTTTTAGTGATTGTTTCGGGGTTTTATGTCATGGTTTAGTACGATAATTAAACGAGGCCAAGTCCCGAGTAATCTAGAATGTCATAAGCTATTTATTTGATTCGGTGGTGAGCACGAATACCTACGTCTAAGTTATGCAAGTTAAGTGTTGAAATTCATGTGAGTATGTGCAGCGGTGGCCCCAAGCGAAATCCAACGAATCCTTCAACGCTAAGTAAGTAAGTTCGACGTGCAAAGAAAATACTTTTAAGTTTTTGAGGTATGCTAAATGTCTTGTGACACAATTATGTATGGGATTGGAAAGCGGTAAAGTATGACTAGGGACCAATTCACCCCGTTAAATTATGAACGGGTTTAGATCGGGATTGGAAAGCGGTAAAGTACGACCAGGGACCAATCCACCCGTTAAATTATGAACGGGGATCTCATGTATGTGGCAGTGGATCTTCCCTGTCAGCCCAGTACTGTTGTTTAGTCTGATCAGGCGTATTTATGTATGGGTCACTTGCTTTGAAACATGCCTTTACACAAAATGATGAAGTTTATGTATGTTCAAGTATGTACGATGTAAGCATGTTTAAGAAAAATTTTATGTTGATGGCACGTCTATGTATGTATGTACGTATTCTCAATCTTATTTATGCAAGTTCAAGTTCCAGTATGTACGTTTTATTTTAAACCTGCATGTGATCTTATTACGTAGTACTCGTTACTTCCAGTATATACATGTTGAGTCTTTAGGCACACTAGACTTGATCGATGCAGGTAAGGATGAGTTTGAAGAGACGAGAGGTGGGGACCAGTGAGCTAGCTTGGACTGAGCGAGAGGCTAAACCCGAGGACCGCCATATTTTGAGTTCTTATGAAATGTTCAAAATACTCTGATTTCACATTTTGATTACAATGTTTAAACAAGCATTTTTCCTTAGTAACTTTAGTTATGTTTCACTCTTTTAAAAATATTCTCGATTGGACAGTTCTTTTATGATAACAGTTTGAAAGCTTATCGGTGTTTATGAAAATTTTTATTTCTCCACAAAAATTCATGTAGTTTAAAAGTACGGTACGTTACAGGTCAATTAATGAGGCTCAAGTTACAAAAATGAACATGAATGTATGATATGGAATGACATGGTTTAAAATTTCATTGTTGATCACGACTTGATATGTATGTTCTTTCTACGCATATTGATACGTATAAGTGCCAACTAATTAAGTTTTATAAACTCACGTAGCTCATGTATTAAAGGATCAGGTAATGAAGATACATATGATGCCGGTTAGCCAATGGATGCTTGTGACGTGCCTTACCTCGACAAGAACTTGGACATCTTATTGTATAGCTTCCGCATATGTATTATAGTAGACTTTATGTCAGGGTTTGAAACAAGTTTTACAATGTTTATGACTATGTATATAACGATACATAGTATGTTTGTATATGAAAATATGATTATATGTACGTATAATTGTTGTTGCTTGAGAGTTTTAGCTTTTACAAAATGTGGGGACATCATGCCAACATTTTTATTAACCATCAAATTGATATTCTTGTTGAATTACTTCATAATAAAGGATATCATCAAACCCTACTTTGCCAACTCTGATAAGAATTTGGAATGGTCTAATGAATCTAAGACTCAGCTTGCCTCTCTTTCCAAACCTCATAACACCCTTCATGTTAGAGTAGGTGCCCGTCGAGCCAAGTGTTGGCCGAGTATTCACAATGAAACTCTATGTATAAACAATCTTTATTTTAATAATATTTGAAATTATTATTGGCACATCTTTATCTGTATACCCATGCTAGTTGCATAGATAAAGCCCTTGAATATACAAATAGTAGAAAGAATATGAGATGCTCATATGATGAGTATCATGAAACTCATATTTGGAATACTGTATATTCTAAACAGTTCCTAGTCGATTCGGCCACCGCTAAGAAGGATATAGGCCGCTCGAGTTCGAGACTAGTATCTGCGATGTGAGTACCATGTTTCATTGGTAGGGGACATTGTGATGTCCGAGCATGCAGATAGGTGCTCCTGGTAGAGTGCACTGAACAACCCTTCATAAAGGACTTTCCAAGTGGTTCTCACTTATCGAGTGGAAACGTCCTAGTTTATGGTTGTACACCATTAGTCCTTATGACCCGGGACAACATTTAGACTCTATGTGCTAGCATTACACTTTGACTTGTTTACCGACTCTTAAGGGGTCATCAGGTGGCAAGGTTGGGTGTTTTAGTCGAAACATATAGGAGTCGATGCATTGTAGTCGGGGTTTCACCGCTTACCTTCGAGTATGGATATCCTATGTGTTCTCATGTGTATGTACGTTGAAATCTCTGATCAGAGTATGGTGGTAATTATGAAAGGGGTTTCTTAGATTACACCGTCGATGCAACTACGACATGACACATAGTATCGATTCATTGACAACTCTTGATATACCAATGGTTGTTCGAATCGGTCGTGATATATGAGTTGAAAGGACCATACTGTACGCTAACCATAATTGAATCGTTCTTGCAGGCACTATCATTTGATACCTAGGGAATCATGTAAGCGATGCTGCTAGGCGTTTAACATGATTGGTTGGGTACTATCAGACTTGAGTTCTGACGTTCTTGTTATCAAGGATTTGATAAGTAAGAATGGAGCAATTGGGGTATGCTCGTATAAGGACATGTTTAGTCCGAATCATATGGAGATGTGAACCCACGGCTAGTTGTATCAATGAACCATTGAGGGTCACACAATTGCTAACTTTCTAGATCCCGTTGAGAAGTAAAGTAATTCAATGTGTTGAACGGCTTATAAAGGAGTTTATAAGCATAAATAAAAATAGAAGTATGACTTCTATAAGTAGAATGTAACTTTTAATTTGAGAAAATGTTCCTAAATTAAAAGTTGGGCAAACGAGTAATGTATTTGAAAATTGTGATTTTCATATACATTATTATGGACTAAATTAAATTAATTCAAGTGTTGAATTAATTAAACACTAGTGGACCTAGTAGAGTCCAAATAATTAAATTAATTCAAGTGTTGGATTAATTAAATAACATTGGGCCTTGTAGAGCCCAATTAGAAATAATTATTGAACTAGTGTGCTTGAGTAAAATCAAGTAAAGTTTTAAATGGACTCAAATGTATTTGAGACATTTAAATAAAGTCCATGGGCTTTGTAAATGTTACAAGCCCACTCAAAAAGCATGCAAGGGAGGTGAAGAGTTGGGAAGCAACTTTTTCAAATAACAAGGCTTGTGTCTAACATGCTTGATTCAACTTTTTCCACAACCAAAAAACTCTCCTCCCTCTCTCCTCTCCACACCATGGCCGAAATTTTGAGGGTGATTCTCCACCAGTTTTGCTTCTTCAATTGTTGATGAAAGCACATACTTCTCAATGAAAAATGCTCTAATTTTTCTAGTGCAAAATTAGAGTGGTTCTAGCTTGTTGGTGGTGGACCTAATTTTGAAGAACAAAAATTAAAAAAAAGGTGAAGCTTGTAGATTGCCATCCTTTGAAGAGCTTAGTTGTTTGACAACTAAGTTGGAGCCATCATCAATTCATTGTGATTGATAGGTATATTTTTTTTTACACCCTATGTATGACAAAGGTGTTTTGTATTTGCTACACACTAGTACATGTGGAGTTCGGTTTTCGCCCTAAAATTAAATTTTGAAACTTCCGTTGCGCATTAGAACACCTAAAATTGATCCCTTTCAAGTGGTATCAGAGCTAAGTGATAGGATCGATTAACGTATCAAGAGTGTTTAGAAGGGGGGTTGAATAAACACTCACAGTTAAAACTGGTCTTTTCTAATTTTGAGTTTAGTTTGGTGACAAACTGATTCTCGGAATCTTTTTGGTCTATGACAATCAGTTAAACTAAAGTAGTTGAGGAAAATAACTGACTGAAAGATAGAATACGAAACTGAAATAAAGTAGGCAAGGGTTGTTTCTAGGTGTTCGGAGAATTTAATTACTTCTACGTCACCCCTTCTATCTCAAGGATAGGATATCCACTAAAAGACATTGATCAAATACAAGAATTGTACTAACCCACTTCAGTTTGGACTTAACAATGTCAAAAACTGAAACTCTTAGTTTAACAGAATGTTCTCAGTGCGTAACTGATCTTAGCACTATCGAATTTCAACGATTATTACAACTTGCTAGTGGGCTCAAATTGTAGCCTTAACTGCTACGAATATATCAAGTAAGAGTGAGCTAAGATTTTGACAGAGTGACAGCAAGTTTTTGAATAGTTTTGACTCCCTTTTTTGTTCAGCTGTTCTTATGTCATATTTATAAGCTTCTTTTCTCCAACGGTAACTTGAGAAGAATTTGAATCTTTGTATCCATTGATTTCTACTTGATTATTCCTTGGACATTGTTTGCTTCATTTATTGTGATGCGGCGTCTTAATTGCTTTCGCCGAAATGCATTTTTCTAAGCTGTATTGATTGAAGTGCTACGTTGCAATCTTCTATGTCTCTTGACGGTTGAATGTTCTTCCCCGAGACATGTTCAGTTGAAGGATGCTTAGCATACGGCTGAATATATCAACTGATAAGTTTCCAACTGATCAGTCTTCTTTATTAGATCAGCTGATTTCAGTTGTTAAGTCCAGTTGCTGAGTTCAGTTTACTCGATCAGTTGGTTCGTATTTTCAGTTGGTTCATATTTTGTCAAACGCCGGAATTTAGTTTCCAACAATTTCCCCCTTTATGGTGTTTGACAAAACTAAGTAAATAATAACTGAACATCTGAGCTCATTGTAGATAAAATAAGAGATTGAATTTCTTGAACTAAAAGGGATCTTGATTTAATAACAGCTGAATCTAATAATCTGATTAACTGCTTCTGCTGTTTCTCAAGATGCTCTTTGATCTTTGATTTCTTCCCCCTTTTTGTCAAACAAATCCATCTTCTCAGATAATTTTCGAACGTCAGTGGAAAGAATTTTGACATCTGCGGATATACTTGAGACAGCAGTTTGTAAACAAGTCTGCAGCAATTCCATTTTATTAGAAACAGAAGTTTCCAATCGCTCAACTCGTTGACTGATTATATCCTAAGTTGTATAGAGACTTTGAGCTAGACCTCTGTTATTCTTCATCTCAAGTACAGTTTGGGTAAGAGACTCCATGTTTGCTTGAATGTCTTTCAGTTTTGCGTTGTCATATTCAATTGAAGAATCCAATTTGACAGTATGAGAGAATTGTGTGGATTGAATTTTCTTGATTTCAGTAATCATCTGCTGCGTATTCTGCTGCATATTCTGGATTTCTTCAAGAACAAGATCCATTTCTGTGGATTGAAGAGGAGGTGACTGATTAGATGTTCTTGGTTCATGTGAGACTTGATCAAAGACCACCATGGTCCTATCAGATAATATCGTTTCAGAAACAGTCTGTGCTAGAATGTCTGTTGCAGCAATTTCTTCGTGAATTTGAGGTGGTGAAAGTGGATTTTGATCAACAGATAACGCTTGGTCAGTTTCCACTGGTGCCTCTTGTTGAGAGTTTACTGAACTTGGTTCTGGCTTCTTTTTTTGAATGAGCAATCGACTCACCACATTTTCAGCAACTGCTTGACCTGGAGATTTTTCTAGTTCATCAGTTTGAGTGACTTGTTCAACAGAGATTTCTGGCTGAACTGGTGCTTCTTGTTGTTCTTGCATTGAATCTGGGACTTGCTCTTCAGCAGCAAGTGGTTCAACTAGTTCTTCAGATGTTATCTGAACTTCTTGTTCTGGTTGTTCAGTTGAAGGAGCAACTGATTCAAAATTTATTTCTTCTAGCTGAGCTTCCAGAGCTACAGCCTAAATGATTTCATCAATGTTTGCAAAAGATAGTTCAATTTCAGAATACAGCTGATGTTCAACCTGAGAAGATTGAGGCATATCTTGAACTGGCTCTTAAGCAGTCGGTTGTGGAGATGGCTCGTTCTGTTGGGAGGAGGATGAATCTTTTTCTGCATTTGAATTGGAGGATTTGTCAGGAAGAACCAATTCCTGATCTTGTTCCCAAAATCTGATTTCCCTTTGTAGACCACTGAGATCTGTGTCCAGTTGGGTGATCGCAGCTCTATCATTATATGCAGTTGGACCTGTGGGATTTTAGTTGGATTTCAGCTTTTCAACCATTCTTGTCAGCTTTTTGACTCGAATTTGATCAAAGAAATATTTTTTCCTCTCCAATGCCTGAGCAATAGTAGCAGCTTTGACTATATTTAACACAATCTCTTCAAGTTTAATAAACTTTATCAGTTGGGATTTGTGCTTCAGCTCTTTGGCAAAAATTTCAGTCCTAAAACTCTTCCAGCTATCAAAAGATTTTAGTTTCGATGTGGCAAATGCATTTACCTGTTCCCAAACCAGGTCAATGTGAGTTTGGATGGTATTAGATGGCCTTGGTTCTTCAACCAGCTTGCCCTTTCCTTTTTCAGTTTTGAGAATGTGAGGAATATCCAAACCAGAGTGAGTGGTTTCCACTGGTTCCTTCAATATAACACCTTTAGATCTGGCACGAGGCAAAATGGTAGGTCGATTTACATGAGTCAAAGGAGCTCTTGCTTTAGCAGGTGCCTTTTCTTCGGTAACTGAATCATCAGGTGAAACAACTTGCAAAGGAATAGCATGAATAGGCTGTTGGGCAGGTGATTGAGTCAATCTCTCAGTTAGAATAAATTCCACCGCTGTTATTGGTTTAGTTCTTTGCGTTCTTGGTCTCTTGACAAGTTTAGGAGAAGGAGTTTTCTCCGAATCTGATTCACTGATAATCAGTTTTTGTTTTGCAGTCTTCAGTTGGGCCAAAGTTTTGGTCTTCTTGATTGGTGTTGGAGCAGGTGGTTGCATTCCAACCTCCTGTTTGGTTTTCAAAAACTGTTTGGGAGAAATGTCCAGTTTGGTCTTGGGCGGTAAAATGTTCTTGGCATTGAATACCTTGAACTTTGATGATTTTCCAGCATTGTCAGCTACCAATCCTTTTAGTTTCAGAAGATAACTGATTGGAATAGCAAAGCCTCTTGACTGTTTGGTAGATTGAAGCATATTCCTCAAAATATTGAAAATAATATGCCTCCAATTAGCTTTCTTCTCTCTCATGATGATGGTCATCACTTGGAATTTTTCATGAGTAAGGGCATCATAGGAGCCAGCCTTAGCCAATATGCCTTTTGCCACAATGTCGGCTAATAATTGAATTTCTGATTTTAGCTCTTTCTTTGGATCGGAAACTTTGATTTTCCGCCCATCAGCAGACAGCAAAGATTGCATTTCCTCAATGTCAGATGTTTTGACTTCAGAAAAACTAACGTACCCATCAGTTGGCAAAGAGAAAATTCCTCCAAAGTCCTCTTCAGATAGGATCAACAGTTGATTATTGAAGGTTACAGAGATACTTCCATCAGTAGTGACGAACCCCTTCGGATAGAATTCATTTACTTCCTTGGGGTATATCTCCTACGAAGATTGTCCCAAAAACATCCTGAGACCAGCAGATTCAATCTTCAGAAAAACGTTCTTAACTTATGCTTCTTGAACTGATAAAACTAAGTCAAAATCGATGGCCATAGCGTTCAACCCGTGAGCTGGGATTTGATTCGCCATTTCGACAGATAAAATGATCTGAAATTCGTAAACGATAAGCTCTGGAATTAGTATGCTATTAGAAACTGATTGTATGCGTAAGAAGAAAACTAAATTGAAGCGGGCTTAGTACAGTTGTTCGTGACTGTTCAAATTCGAGACACGTGTCAGTCCATTAAAAATTTTGAGTAAAACTATGTGTACGTGTGCTGTGGGCGTTTGTGAAAAAGATGAACGGTTTAAAATAGGCCACGTTATGAATCTGCAGTCACGTCAGTTGATTTGGAATATAATAAGTTTTAAATTTGTTAACTTATTTGAGAAGATTTGTAAAATATCCAGCTGAACGATCAGTTGGGAAACTGATTCATTTCAGTTGAGAGTTCACAAACAATTGTCTTCTCAGTTAACCTCTTCAAAACTTATATTCCCCCTTAATCGATGCATAAAATAAACAAAGCGACGATATAAAATAAATTTAAAGGTCAGAAAGATTATCGTTTGCTGAAACATTGACGACCCTTCATCTTCCATGACTCTTGGCTATAAGTAGAAGTGACATGGTTAGTTTCAGTCATATTGAAAAACATATTCGAAGTAAAAAGAATGGCAGATGCTAGTAGTTCGAGTGCTTCGCCATTTTCTTTGGAGACTAGGAAGGCTGTGATAGAAGATGAAGTCTTCTATGAGATCCTTCACTACTGGGAGAAGCTTCAGAAGCTTGAGTTCCTATATAATACTGGCGAGGCTACCACTCCCGAGCTGATGGCAGAGTTGAGAAAAGTGCGGGAGCACATGCACATAGCTGTGTGGGTGGATATCTTCACAGATGGTCATATCTATCAGCTGATGCTTCGAAAGGAGCTGAAGATCCTTAGGCGCATAGCTGGTTCTCACAGCTTTTCCAAGACATCTACTGGACTTTTATCTGCTTGGTTGAAGATGTGGATAATTGTTGTAGAAGAGAAATATAATGATGTAATCCAAGCAAATATTTATTGTTGAATGAAACATTTATTTTGGCTTAACTTTGTTTTTCTTTTTCCTGCAAATAATAAGTTTCATTAGTTATTATATATGAATTACGATCATAAACAGATGAACTGATGACTTGTTAAGCGTTAAGTAATAAATGTCAAACTGATATCAGTTGATAATGATCAACTGATAGTTAAGAAGCCTCGGTAAATGAGAATGACGCTTCGGTTGATTTGAGTCTCTTCAGTTTCTTCAACATTTAAATTTCATATGTCTATAAATAAGATGATAGAATGTGAGACAATAACAGTTCAATATGTCGGATTCAAGTAACTCTGATGCATGCAGTAGTTCGCATATTCAAGTTAATGAGCAATTAAGTCCTTATTTAGAAGAATTGAATAAGACAATGGAAGGATATGTCTTGATGAAAGTGATGTCAACATGGTTCAAGATTAATGATTTGCAGAGGGTAAGTAGTAGTGGTGCTGTTCCTACTCGTGCTCAAGCAGCAACAGCAAGAAAATACATTGATCGTTTTGAAGTTAGGCATGTTACAGATCTGATTGATGACAAATGTCTGTTAGAAGCAATGTTATGGAAGGAATGGCATGTGGTTGAGAAGATTTCTACAACTAGGTCATTTTCTAGAATCCAAATTTATGAGTTGAATAACTGGATTAGAGAATGGCAGGATTCAGTTGGTTCTATGATATCTTCTGTAAACTGGGATCGATGGTATTCTTAATAAAGTATTATTTTCAATTTGTTGTGTTCTTATTTTCTGCAGATAATTCTATTAGTAAAGCAACATTAGTAATAATTTTAAGATAGATCAATTAAACCAAGAATATTGCGAAAGTAAGAAAACTTAGTCTCGGGTAATGGTTTGGTGAAGATGTCAGCTGCTTGTTGCTCAGTTGATATATACTCCAGTCTAATGTCCTTCTTCAAAGCATGATCTCTAATGAAGTGGTGTCTGACATCTATATGCTTTGTCCTTGAGTGAAGAACTGGATTATAGGTGATGGCAATTGTATTCGTATTGTCACAAAATATGGGTGAATTATTTTTAATTACTCCATAATCTCTCAGTTGTTGCTGGATCCAGATCAGTTGTGCACAGCAACTACCAGCAGCAAGGTATTCTGCTTCAGTTGTTGAGGTAGCTATAGATGTCTGCTTCTTGCTGAACCAAGAGATCAGCCTGTCTCCTAGAAACTGACAATATCCACTTGTACTTTTACGATCAAGCTTACATCCTGCATAATTTGCATCTGAATATCCAACTAAATTGAAAGTAGAGTCTTTAGAATACCATAACCCAACATTTTGTGTACCGTTAAGATATCTCAAAATTCTTTTAGCAGCAGAGAAATGTGATTGCTTAGGATTTGCTTGAAATCTAGCACACATACAGACAGCAAATACAATATCAGGACGACTGGCAGTTAGGTATAACAATGACCCTATTAAACCTCGATATAATGTCGCCTCAACTGATATTCTCCCTTGATCAGTGTCCAATTTTACTGATGAGCTCATGGGAGTATTTGCAGCTGAACATGATTCCATGCCAAATTTCTTCAGCAGCTCCTTTGTATATTTAGTCTGACTGATGAATATGCTAGTTTCCAGTTGCTTCACTTGTAGTCCAAGAAAGAATGTCAGTTCACCCATCATGCTCATTTCAAACTTATCCTGCATTAGCTTAGCAAATTTCTCGCATAATTTGGGGTTAGTTTACCCAAATATGATATCGTCAACATAAATTTGAACTAATAAAATGTGATCATTCTTCGTAAATTTTAAACAAGGTCTTATCAACTGATCCAGCAGAAAAATCATGATCAGTTAGGAATTTTGAAAGAGTTTCGTACCAAGCTCTGGGAGCTTGTTTAAGACCATATAAGGCTTTGTTCAAATGATATACATGATCAGGAAAGTTGTGATTTACAAAACCTGGGGGTTGTTCGACATATACTTCCTATTGTAGTTGACCGTTCAGGAATGCACTCTTTACATCCATCTGAAAGATCTTGAAATTCTTGTATGATGCATAAGCAAGAAACATTCTGATTGCTTCCAGTCTTGCAACTGGAGCATATGTCTCATCATAGTCAATTCCTTCTTCTTGTCTGTATCCTTGTGCTACTAATCTTGCTTTGTTGCGTCCAACTGAACCATCTTCGTTCAGTTTGTTCCTGAAAACCCATTTTGTACCTATGAAAGTTTTTGAAATTGGTCATGGAACTAAGTTCCAGACATTGTTATGAGTAAACTGATTTAGCTCTTCTTGCATTGCATTTACCTAGTTAGGATCAGCAAGAGCTTCATCAGTTTTCTTCGGTTCTAGTTGTGAAACAAAAGCTGAATGGATAAATAAGTTTAGCATTTGATTTCGAGTTCTTACTGGATCTGATGGATTTCCTATTACCAGTTCAGGTGGATGTGATTTTTTCCATCTGTACTCAGTATTTGTTGCATCAGCAATTCCTTCAGTTGGTAACTGAACACAGTTTTCAGTCTCAGTTGGTGCTTCGTCAACTGGTATTTGAATGTTATCATTATGCTCTATCAACTGATCATTAGCAACGACTTCCTGTGCATCTGATTTATCCAGTACTTCTGGTTCAGGTGTTTGAAATATGTTTTGATTATTATGACATTCATTTTTGTCATCATCTTCCAAACTGATATCTGTAAATCGATCAACTAGCTAAACTTGATCAGTTGACTTATCAGTTAGTTCAGTTTCATCGAAATCAACATGAGCTGATTCTTCAACATTTAGGGTTTTTTTGTTGAAGACTCTATAAGCTATACTAACTGATGAGTATCCAAGAAATATTCCCTCTGCAGATTTAGCATCAAACGCTTTTAAATAATTTTTACCATTATCAAGGATAAAACATCTACAACCGAATATTTTGAAATAAGTAATTATACTTTATCTTCCATGCCAGACCTCATATGGTGTTTTCATATGATTCTTATTAATCATTGATCTGTTCTGAGTATAACACGCAGTGTTTACTGCCTCTGCCCAAAACCTTTGAGAAATACCAGAATCAGCAAGCATTGTTCTAGCAGCTTCTTTAAGGGTCCGATTTCTTCTCTCAGCTACACCATTTTGCTGAGGAGTTCTGGCTGCTGAGAGCTCATGCTTAATTCCAACATTCTCTAGAAAATTTGAAAGAAATTGATTGATGAATTCAGTTCCTCGATCTGATCTGATTCGATCAATTCCAATTGATTTTTCATTTAAAAGTCTTTTGAAGAGCTTTATCAGTTGTGAAGCAGTATGGTCTTTAGATTTGAGAAAAATAACCCAAGTAAATCTTGAAAAATTATCTACGACTACCAAGGTGTATTTCATTCCCCCTAAGCTCATGACTGGTATAGGACCAAAGAGATCCATGTGCAACAGTTCTAAGCATCGGGATGAAGATTTACAACCCTTGTTTTTAAAAGAAGATCGTACTTGTTTACCATACTGACATGCTGAGCAAAGTTTTTCTTTTGAAAAGTCTATTTTGGGCAAACCAGTTACAAGTTCATGTTTACTCAGATAGGCAATGGTTTTAAAGTTTAAATGGTTTAGTCTCTTATGCCACAACCAGTTTTTAGATGATTTGGAAGCAATAAACAAACTGGTGCATAAGTTTGATCATTCCAAATGATTTTATATGTGTTTTCACAACGTTTGCCAGTTAGTATGATTTCATCAGTTGAAGTTTTGACTGAACATGAGTTTTTGTCAAAATGTACTGAGAATCTATTGTCGCATAACTGACTGATGCTGATCAAGTTATACTTCAGGTTTACTACTAATAGAACATCTTTAAAAGTAAAGTTACCATGGATAAGCTTACCCTTACCCACAATTCTACCTTTGGAATTATCCCCAAAACTGATATTTGGACCACTGTATTTGATCAGTTGAGATAGCACACTTGCATCTCTTGTCATATGTCGCGAACATCCACTGTCCAAATACCATATTGAGTTCTTGTTTGTACCTGTTACCTGCAGTCACACACATAATATAATTTGGTACCCATATCTATTTGGGTCCTGAACTGATTAGTCCTTTAGGAACCCGTACTTGGATTAGTCTAACAGACTTTCCAGTAACTGTATTCCAAATGGTTTTTCTCGTCTTTTGTGTGCTTGTGTAGTGTACAGATGATACAATATGTGTTTTAGCTTTATTCAACTGATTGTTCAGTCTATATCTCTTCTGAACTGGCTTGCAGTTATAGTAATTGGAATAGACATTCGAATAGTTTTTGTAAAATCTCTTTGATGACTGACTTTGTGTATCAGTTGAGAATTTTTTACTATAACCAATCCCATATCTTCTATCCTTGTTCATATTCTCAGTAGGTTGCTCAATCAGTTTACTGGGCTCAATTTGTTCTTGTACCACTGCTGATTTGACAAAGTGAATGTGTTTCCCTTTGTCTATTGTTAGCTTTGGTTGAGTACCATTTGGATACATTTGTCCTTGAGTGTTGTACCCTAAACCAGTTTTATCAGAAACTGATTTTTGTGAAATCTGCATCTCATTTAGTGCAGTAGATGATTTGTTCCAAGACTGAATAAGCTCAGTTTGTTTTGAGTTTTCAAACATCAACTTCTGTATTAATGACTGATTTTTGTTTCTTTATGCTTTTAACTCGGTAATTTCCCTATTTAGACTCAACCCATCGACTGATTCATCAGTTTTGGTTTTATTGTCTGTGGGATCAGTTTGCTTTGCTTTGATTTCTTCAAATGATGATGCAAGCTTTTGATACTTATTTACCATGTCATGTAGTGTTAGAATGAGTTCTTCTCGTGTGAAATCAGTTGAGCTGAAATCAAATACCTGTTGGCTAGATGATTCTTCTGCTGCATCATTAGCCATCAAGCACTTTACTTCCTCATCATCACTAGAACTGCATGAGCTTTCTGGTTCCGACTCTTCACTGTCAGTTTCTGCCCATTTAGATTTGTTTTCTTCAGCTAAGAGTACCTCATGTTTCTTTCTGAAGACCTTCTTATCTTCCTTGGGTCTTCTTTTGCGTTCATATTATTTCTTTCTTCTATCAGTTGAGCCTTGACTGTCCTTCTTGGGTTTAGGGCAATCAGCAATGAAGTGACCTGATTTGCCACAGTTATAGTAGGCATTTGGTTCATCTTTGGAATTGTTCCTTTGGTATGGCTTCTGGAAGTTCCCTTGATTCTTTCTCATGAACCTTCCAAATTTTTTGATGAACAATGACATAGCATCATTACTCAACTGATCAGCAGATTTTTCGACTGAACTGATTGGTTCAGTTCTGACAGCAGCTAGAGCAGTTGTGGCTGCAGAGGTAGATGATTCTCCTTCTCTGGTCTGCAGCTCAAATTCATAGGCCTTTAAATCAGCAAATAGATCATGAAGTTCGATTTGGTTCAGATCTTTGGACTCCCTCATTGCCATGGTCTTGACATCCCATTCCTTGGGAAGACCTCTTATTACCTTCAGTGCAATCTCTTTGTTGGTATACACTTTTCCAAGTGCATTTAGCTCATTGATGATACTGCTTACTCTTTCATCATACTCGTGCATCGATTCTCCTGCTTTCATTTTGATGTTATCAAACTTTTGCACTGCAACAGAAAGTTTATTTTCTTTGGTTTGATCATTTCCTTCACACAACTGGATCAGCTTTTCCAAAATTTCTTTGGCTGTCTTACACATTTTTATTTTACTGAAGGTTACTTTGTCCAGCGTTTTGTACAGAATGTCTTTAGCCACATTATCAATATTTGCTTTTCTTTTATCTTAGTTGTCCATTCATCTTTGGGCTTTTCTATTCTTTGTGGTGCTCCTTCTGTAAGGCAACTGTTGTATTTGTTTTTAGAATCTTCATGGGTCCATCAGTTATGACATACCAAATGTCATCATCTTGTGCAGCCAAATGAGCCTGCATTCTGATTTTCCAATCATCGAATTCTTCTCTGGAGAACATGGGAATTTTGTTGAATGAAGTCATGCTGGCAAGTTTTTAGATCAAAAGTATTCAAGAACAAGATTCAACCGCTCTTATACCACTTGATAGGATCGATTAACGTATCAAGAGTGTTTAGAAGGGGGGGTTGAATAAACACTCACAGTTAAAACTGGTCTTTTCTAATTTTGAGTTCAGTTTGGTGACAAACAGATTCTCGGAATCTTGTTGGTCAATGACAATCAGTTAAACTAAAGTAGTTGCGGAAAATTACTGACTGAAAGATAGAATACGAAACTGAAATAAAGTAGGCAAGGGTTGTTTGTCGATGTTCGGAGAATTTAATTACTCCTACGTCACCCCTTCTATCTCAAGGATATGATATCCACTAAAAGACTTTGATCAAATACAAGAATTGTACTGACCCACTTCAGTTTGGACTTAACACTGTCAAAAACTGAAACTCTTAGTTTAACAGAATGTTCTCAGTGCGTAACTGATCTTAGCACTATCGAATTTCAACGATTATTACAACTTTCTAGTGAGCTCAAATTGTAGCCTTAACTGCTACGAATATATCAAGTAAGAGTGAGCTAAGATTTTGACAGAGTGACAGCAAGCTTTTGAATAGTGTTGACTCCCTTTTTTGTTCAGCTGTTCTTCTGTCATATTTATAAGCTTCTTTTCTCCAACGGTAACTTGAGATAAATTTGAATCTTTGTATCCGTTGATTTCTACTTGATTATTCCTTGGACATTGTTTGCTTCATTTATTGTGTTGCGGCGTCTTAATTGCTTTCGCCGAAATGCGTTTTTCTAAGCTGTATTGATTGAAGTTCTGCGTTGCAATCTTCTATGTCTCTTGACGGTTGAATGTTCTTTCCCGAGACATGTTCAGTTGAAGGGTGCTTAGCATACGGCTGAATATATCAACTGATCAGTTTCCAACTGATCAGTTTCCAACTGATTAGTCTTCTTTATTAGATCAGCTGATTTCAGTTGTTAAGTCCAGTTGCTGAGTTCAGTTTACTCGATCAGTTG
The DNA here is from genome assembly GCF_025594145.1 of Primulina tabacum. Lineage (NCBI taxonomy): Eukaryota > Viridiplantae > Streptophyta > Magnoliopsida > Lamiales > Gesneriaceae > Primulina > Primulina tabacum. The sequence continues at coordinate 17,245,835 of NC_134555.1, read as the reverse complement.
GTTCATATTTTCAGTTGGTTCATATTTTGTCAAACGCTGGAATTTAGTTTCCAACACTAAGGGTACTAGTTTTTGTCGCGTATACATGATATTATATTGAGGTCGATTTCTAACCGCATGAGATGATTTGTTGCAACGAATTCAAAGCCGAATTGGGGCGGGTTTTGGGCAGCAAGTTACTGCCCATTTCGGGCAGTTTGGGCTGCCCGAGGGGCTGCCTGAACAGCCCCTATCTTTTAAATAAAAAAAAAATTTGCATGTTGGCCGGAATCCGGCGACAGAGCTCCGGCGACGGCGATGACGGCTAGGGTTTTCAAAAGGTGTTTTGAAATATCAAAGTTTCATGGGCCTTGAGTTGTTGGGTCATTAGATGACTAACATATTTGTAAATTTAAATGGGCCAAAATTTTTTTGGTGAAAAATGAATTTTTTGGGCCCTTAAGTTTAAATTTACAAAAGTTGCAAATATTTTCTCATAAAATAAATAATTGAAGTTGGACTTTAATTATTTATAGTAAATGGTGATTTACAAGAAATTCAGTTATAAATAAATTAATTAGAAAGTAGACAAAGGAGTTTGTATACTTTGTTAATTTAGTTTATAATCGTGGCGGTTAGTGATTGCATCAAGATATATAATATTGGATCAATTAATTATTGTAATAATAAATTGATGGTGTATGATATGTGATATTATGCATGAAGGATGATCAAAAGCCCAAGCCCAATTTGCTAGGTGTATGCTAGGATCTTTGTGTTGAATGATTGTAATAATTATCAAATTTCAAGTGGGCTTGGTTTATGGCCCGTTTCCACCCCCATGAGATGTATCCCTATTTGCCATGGATATTTATTTGTAAATATTAGTATAGTGGATGATCAAGATTGGAAGATGGTGGCCATGATGATTATGAAGATCGAAGACATGTAAATATTGGAAGCTAATGTAATAGTTGCATTTGCATCCCTTGCATTACCCTAGGATTGGACCTAAGCCCGTGTTTAGCTCACACGGGCCATTAGTACTGGGGGGGATTGATCATCCTTGTTTGTTTACTGTTTATAATATATGCATGATATGTTATAAATAATGAGTATGTGCGTTATTATTATGATAATAACAAAGTTGCATGAATCCAGCAAACATACGAGCAAACATGGCGAGATTTTAAATAAAATTAATGATGAGACCTTTCAAAATTAAAAAACCCTCATTTTGAATAAGATTCAAAATTAATATCAAGCCGAAAAGGGGAATTATAAATTTGTTTATAATTTTCATGTCTTCCAGCCACAATGGGTGCATGATGAACGCTACCCGTACTCGGGGCTCGGCTCATATTATTGGGGGGGCCCTGGGTGCCGGAAAGCTGTGACATCCGTTGACATGGTGATGTGAACTACGTGGAACTCCCATGATTTCGGCTCATATTATTGAGGGAACTCATGGCGACCATCCATTAAGTTCAACATCGATGGGTAAGGCTTGACACGTGAAGATGAACGACGTCATATTATTGGGTCTTAATCAAACGTGAGACAAAAGTTTACGTAGAGGGTTGCATGGAGATGCAATTGGAAACTACCTTTTAGGAATAGTGATTGGCTGATATTATTCGGGATCATAATTCGCTAATTGGACCTTACGTACCTACTGAGGAAAGGAGTTTCCCGTTTTCACTAGAGGGTAGTGAAAGATGTCAAAACAGTGAAAGTAAAAATTTATAAAGTAAAAGTCCATACTTTATATCTTACTAAATATTTTAAAATAGTTATCAACATTTATCTGTTTTACTTTTCAGTACAAATTGACAATGTCTTCGATACGCAATCCATTATCTGCAATAATCGAAAAACACATATTAACTGGACCTAATTACCTCACTTGGCTAAGAAACTTGAAAATCGTCTTGAATTAGGAAATGATAGCATATACAGTGACTAAGTCGCGCCCTGTTGAGGCTCCGACTGACTGCACTCCTGAGGAATTGCAGACTTACAAGGAATGGTGTGACCATGACTTGAAAGGCGAGTGTTATATGCAGGCTTCCATGAATGATGAGAAGTCGGTTCTTTATGTGGATTCTTCATCTGGTACGAAGATTGGTCCACATGGGAAGAGAAAGAAGTGTTCCTTCCAACGTCCCAAGAAGAACGTGCCCATGAAGAGGCAATCTTCGAGTCCCGCTGTGGCAGCCACACCAGTAAAGGCTGACAAGACTGTTGATGTTTGTCATCACTGCAAGAAGCCTGGACACTGGAGGCGTAATTGCAGGGAATATCTAGCCCAGAAGAGTTCTGGAAACGGTATGTTCTATATTGAAGTAAACATTTCAATTAACTCTACTTCTTGGGTATTGGATACCGGTTGTGACTCACATCTCTGTAATGAGTTACAAGTGATGGGAAGAAGTAGAAGGCTTAGTGAAGGTGAGACCTTCTTGAGAATGGGCAATGGAGCAAGAGTTGCTGCCAAGGCCGTAGGAGATGTTTACTTATTGTTGAACAATGATTTTAAGTTGATTTTAAGAGATGTTTTGTTTGTACCTGATTTGGTGAAAAACATTGTTTCCATTTCTATGCTAGATAAAGATGGATATTCTTGTTTATTTAGCAAAGGTGTTTGCAACATTTACAAGAATAAATGTTTAACTGGTACTGGAGAACTTGAAAAACGATCTCTATAACTTAAAATTGAAAGATATTACACTAAACAATGTCCAAGCTATAACAATAACAAACAAGCGAAAACAAGATACTCTAAATTCGGCACAATTATGGCATGCTCGATTAGGACATATTTCCCTAAGAAGGATGAACAAGCTAGTGGGAGTAGGCATGTTTGATATGTCTGATATTAATGCTCTCAGGACTTGTGAATCCTGTCTAGAAGGAAAGATGACCGAAATTCCCTTTAAGGGCCATGTGGAGCGAGCCAAAGGGTTATTGAATTTGATCCATACCGATGTGTGTGGTCCGCTTAGCATCACCACTAAGCAAGGACATGCCTACTTCATCACCTTTACCGATGACTTTTCGAGCTATGGGTATGTGTATTTGAGGAAATACAAGTCTGAAGCCTTTGAAAAGTTCAAAGAATTCAGAAGTGAAGTAGAGAAACAGTTGGGACGAAGCATCAAGAGACTTCGATCGGATCGAGGTGGTGAGTACTTGAGTGCCGAGTTCCAAGAGTATCTTAGGGAGAATGGGATTCTCTCGCGGTGGACTCCGCCCGCTACACCACAGCTGAATGGTGTTTCGGAGCGTCGTAAGCGGACTTTGATGGACATGGTTCGGTCTATGATGGGGTTCACGGAGTTGCCGCCATCCTTTTGAGGATATGCGCTTGAGACAGCGGCACTATTGTTGAACAATGTCCATTCAAAGGCAGTTGACTAGACACCATATGAGATATGGATGGGTAAGCCTCCCAAATATTCTTATCTTAGAATATGGGGGTGCCCTGCTTATGTGAAGAAGGTAGTGGGAGATAAATTGGACAGTCGATCCATTTTACGCTACTTTGTGGGATATCCAAAGAATTCGGTTGGATACTACTTCTATCATCCCCAAGAAACAAAGGTGTTTGTTTCTAGGAATGCAACCTTTTTAGAAAAGGAATTTCTATTAGATAGAAAAGACGAGATGATAGAACTCGAAGAGGTTCGAGTGACACCCACAATTATAGAACCCACACCCGAAGAGCCAAGAGAAGAGATACAAGCTCCTAGAAGATCCGAGAGAGTCTCGAGACAACCTATGAGGTATGGTCTGCTTCTTGAAGAGGGCCATGATGAGCCTAACCATGGATGTGATACAAGAACTTACAAGGAAGCGTTATCTAATGCCGATTCATCCAAGTGGCTTGAAGCAATGGAATCTGAGATGAATTCCATGCATTCGAACCAAGTGTGGAATCTCGTGGATCTACCTGAGGGAATTGTTCCCATAGGGTGTAAATGGATTTACAAGAGGAAACTTGGGGAGGATGGGAAGTTATTGACCTTCAAGGCGCGATTGGTAGCAAAAGGATATACTCAAAGACAAGGAGTTGACTTTGAGGAAACCTTTTCTCCAGTTGCAATGTTCAAGTCTATAAGGATATTGCTAGCCATAGCTGCATGGTATGACTATGAGATATGGCAGATGAATGTCAAGACAGCCTTTCTTAATGGGGATATTAAGGAAGAGATTTACATGTCTCAATCCCGAAGGGTTTACATCTATCGGAAGTGAGCATATGGTATGAAAACTTCAAAGATCTATTTATGGTCTAAAGCAGGCATCTAGGAGTTGGAACCTCGGATTCGATAGTACAATCAAAGAGTTTGGTTTTGCTAAGAATCCTGAGGAACCCTGTATGTATAAGAAGGTCAGTGGGAGTGCTGTGACATTCCTTGTGCTTTATGTTGATGACATTCTACTCATTGGGAATGTTGTAGGGATGTTGTAATCAACTAAGATATTGTTAGCGAGTAAGTTCTCGATGCAGGACTTGGGTGAAGCATCTTTTGTATTGGGAATACAGATCTATAGAGATAGATCAAAAAGATTGCTTGGTCTCACCCAGTCCACATACATTGATACCATCGTGAAGCGGTTCTCGATGGATGAAGTCCAAGAGAGGACATCTACCAATGTGTCATGGCGTGTCCCTATCCAAGTCTATGTCTCCCAAGACTGATGTAGAGATAGAGGCGATGACACGCATTCCGTATGCATCTGCGATTAGTAACATCATGTATGGGATGATATCTACACGTCCTGATGTGGCTTTTGCACTAAGTGTAGTGAGTAGATATCAATCCAACCCTGGTCTTCCACACTGGAAAGCTGTGAAAGATATCCTCAAGTATTTGAGAAGGACCAATAAGTTGTTCTTGGTCTATGAGGGTGGAGAACTGAAATTGAAAGGCTATACCGACTCTAGCTTCCAAAGCGATATCGATGACACGAAGTCAACCTCTAGGTTCGTATTCATGCTCAATGGTGTTGCTGTCTCTTGGAAGAGTTCCATGCAAGACAGTACTGTTGATTCCACCACTGAGGCCGAATACATTGCTGCATCAGATGCAGCAAAGGATGTTGTTTGGATAAGGAATTTCGTCCAAGAGTTGGACGTCGTTCCTATGGAAGTTGCTCCTGTCCCGGTGTTGTGTGACAACACGGGAGCTATAGCTCAAGCAAAGGAGCCAAGGTCTCATCAGAAGTCCAAACATGTATTGAGAAAGTACCACATCCTCAGAGAGATCGTGGAAAGAGGAGATGTCACGATTGACAAAGTCGGCTCCGCAGATAATTTTGTTGATCCACTAACTAAGCCTTTACCTGGACCATTATTCGAGTAGCATCGCGAATTGATGGGTTTGAAGCATATGGGTAGTTGGCTCTAGTGCAAGTGGGAGATTGTTAGAGTAGGTGCCCATCGAGCCAAGTGTTGGCCGAGTGTTCACAATGAAACTCTATGTATAAACAATCTTTATTTTAATAATATTTGAAATTATTATTGGCACATCTTTATCTGTATACCCATGCTAGTTGCATAGATAAAGCCCTTGAATATACAAATAGTAGAAAGAATATGAGATGCTCATATGATGAGTATCATGAAACTCATATTTGGAATACTGTATATTCTAAAAAGTTCCTAGTCGATTCAGCCGCCGCTAAGAAGGATATAGGCCGCTCGAGTTCGAGACTATTATCTGCAATGTGAGTACCATGTTTCATTGGTAGGGGACATTGTGATGTCCGAGCATGCAGATAGGTGCTCCTTGTAGAGTGCACCGAACAACCCTCCATAAAGGACTTTCCAAGTGGTTCTCACTTATCGAGTGGAAACGTCCTAGTTTATGGTTGTACCCCATTAGTCCTTATGACCCAGGACAACATTGAGACTCTATGTGCTAGCATTACACTTTGACTTGTTTACCGACTCTTAAGGGGTCATCAGGTGGCAAGGTTGGGTGTTTTGTCGAAACATATAGGAGTCGATGCATTGTAGTCGGGGATTCACTGCTTACCTTCGGGTATGGATATCCTATGTGTTCTCATGTGTATGTAGGTTGAAATCTCTGATCAGAGTATGGTGGTAATTATAAAAGGGGTTTCATAGATTACACCATCGATGCAACTACGACATGACACATAGTATCGATTCATTGACAACTCTCGATATACCAATGGTTTTCGAATCGGTCGGGATATATGAGTTGAAGGGACCGTACTGTACGCTAACCATAATTGAATGGTTCTTGCAGGCACTATCATTTGATACCTAGGAAATCATGTAAGCGATGATGCTAGGCGTTTAACATGATTGGTTGGGTACTATCAGACTTGAGTTCTGACGTTCTTGTTATCAAAGAGTTGGTAAGTAAGAATGGAGGAATTGGGGTATGCTCGTATAAGGACATGTTTAGACCGAATCACATGGAGATGTGAACCCACGGCTAGTTGTACCAATGAACCATTGAGGGTCACACAAGTGCTAACTTTCTAGATCTCGTTGAGAAGTAAAATAGTTCAATGTGTTGAACGGCTTATAAAGGAGTTTATAAGCGTAAATAAAAATAGAAGTATGACTTCTATAAGGAGAATGTAACTTTTAATTTGAGGAAGTACTGTTCCTAAATTAAAAGTTGGGTAAATGAGTAATGTATTTGAAAATTATGATTTTCAAATACATTATTATGGACTAAATTAAATTAATTCAAGTGTTGAATTAATTAAATATTAGTGGACCTAGTAGAGTCCAAATAATTAAATTAATTCAAGTGTTGGATTAATTAAATAACATTGGGCCTTGTAGAGCCCAATTAGAAATAATTATTGAACTAGTGGGCTTGAATAAAATCAAGTAAAGTTTTAAATGGACTCAAATGTGTTTGAGACATTTAAATAATGTCCATGGGCTTTGTAAATGTTACAAGCCCACTCAAAAAGCATGCAAGGGAGGTGAAGAATTGGGAGGCAACTTTTTCAAATAACAAGGCTTGTGTCTAACATGCTTGATTCAACTTTTTCCACAACCAAAAACTCTCCTCCCTCTATCCTCTCCATACCATGGCCGAAATTTTGAGGGTGATTCTCCACCATTTTTGCTTCTTCAATTTTTGATGAAAGCACATACTTCTCAATGAAAAATTCTCTAATTTTTTAGTGCAAAATTAGAGTGGTTCTAGCTTGTTGGTTGTGGACCTAATTTTGAAGGAAAGATTCAAGAACAAGGTGAAGCTTGTAGATTGCCATCCTTTGAAGAGCTTAGTTGTTTGACAACTAAGTTGGAGCCATCATCAATCCATTGTGATTGATAGCTATATTTTTTTTTACACCCTATGTATGACAAAGGTGTTTTGTATTTGCTACACACTAGTACATGTGGTGTTCGGTTTTTGCCCTAAAATTAAATTTTGAAACTTCCATTGCGCATTAGAACACCTAAAATCGATCCCTTTCACTTCATAGGTGCTATCTTCATGAAAACATGATCTCCTATGGCGAATTCGAGATATCTTTTCCTTTTGTTAGCAAAACTTTTTTGGCAACTCTGGGTGGTCTTCATCCTGTCTCGAATCTTGACCACCTCGTCTGCAATCTGCTGAACAATCTCTGGGCCAAGTTCTGATATCTCGCCGACTTCATCCCAATGAATCGGCGATCTGCACTTCCTTACATATAGTGCTTCGTAGGGAACCATACTTATAGAAGATTGAAAACTGTTGTCGTAGGTAAGCTCCATTAGAGGTAGTATTTATTCTCAATTCTCATGGAAATCGATCACACAAGCTCGCAACAAATATTCAAAAATCTGAATCACCCGCTCAGACTGGCCCAATCTGCCTGAGGGTGGTATGTCGTACTGAATAGCAACTTCGTCCCCATGGCTGCATGTAAACTCTTCCAAAAGGACGATGTGAATCTCGGGTCCCTATCAGACTCGATAGAAACTGGGATCCCGTGCAATTGAAGTATCTCCTTGATATATAGCTCTGCATACTGAGTCATGGAGAAAGGAGTCTTCACCGGTAAGAAATGTGCCGATTTAGTAAGTCGTTCCACTATAACCCAAATGGCATTGGATCCTCTAACTGACCTCGGAAAACTAACAACAAAATCTATGGTGATATTTTCCCATTTCTACTAAGGGATAGGGAGCGGCTCAAGCATTCTTGCTGGCCTCTGATGCTCTGCTTTCACTTGCTGACAAGTGAGACATTCAGATACAAATCTGCGGATGTCTCGCTTCATACTTGGCCACCAATATAGCATCTGCAAATTTTTGTACATCTTGGTACCCCCTAGATGAACGGAATACGGAGATACATGTGCCTCTGTCAGAATATCTTCTCTGATTGAATCAACACTAGGCACCCATATCCTTCCTATGTACTTAACAATACCATCAGACACTGTGTAGAGTACACTGCCCTTTGCCTCATCATTAAGTCTCCATTTTTGTAACTGCTCATCTGAAGGCTGACCGGATTCGGTCTAGCAAAGAAAACTGGACTGTCAGATTAGACAACTTGGGAGCTCTGCCCTTAAAATAAACTTCTAAGCCAAATCTCTGAATCTCCTACTGAAGAGATCTCTGCGCTGATAGTTGTGCTACGACTGCTACTTTCTTACTCAAAGCATCTGCCACGACATTAGCTTTTCCTGAATGATAGCTGATTTCACAATCGTAGTCTTTTCCAACTCCAACCACCATCTTTGTCTCATATTCAATTCTTTCTGCATGAAGAAGTACTTGAGACTCTTGTGATCAGTGAATATCATGAATTTCTCGTCGTACAAATAATGTCTCCATACCTTCCAACGCAAAGACAACGGCGGGTAACTGGAGATCGTGAGTCGGGTAGTTCTTCTCATGCACCTTCAACTGTCTGGAGGCATAAGCTATAACCCGACCATGCTGCATCAATAATGCACCTAACCGAGCTTAGATGCATCGGTGTGCAACACAAAATTGCCATGCCTTGATGGCATGGATAAAACTGGCATTGTAATAAGAGCTTGCTTCAAAGTGTCGAAGCTCTTCTAAAATTCGTCACTCCATACAAATTTATCATTTTTCTTAGTCAATGAAGTGAGTGGCACTGCAATCGAGGAAAACTCTTGAATAAATTTCCTATAGTATCCTGTCAAGCCTAGGAAACTACGGATTTCTGACGCGTTCTTCGGCTTAATCCATTCTCTTACTGCTGCCACTTTAGCTGGATCTACCTCAATGCCGCTGCTAGATATAATATGTCCCAAAAATGCTACTTTCTCCAACCAGAATTCACACTTACTTAATTTTGCAAACAACTTGCGACTCTTCAAGACTTGTAAAACTGTACCCGAATGCTGACTGTGCTCTTCATGGCTCTTCGAGTATATAATCATATCGTCAATGAATAATATGACGAACTGATTAGGTAGGGTTGAAATACTCGATTCATTAGGTCCATAAAAATTGTTGGAGCATTCATCAGTCCGAATGGCATCACTAAGAACTCGTAATGCCCATATCTATTTCTGAAGGCTGTCTTACGAACATCTGCATCTTTTACCTTTAGATGATGATACCCAGAACATATATCTATCTTAGAGAACATTGTATCTCCCTGCCACTGATCGAATAAGTCCTCAATCCTTGGTAATGGAAATTTGTTCTTGATCGTTACCTTAGTTCAATTCTCGGTAATCGGTACACAACCTCATGCTCCCATCTTCCTTCTTTACAAAGAGCACTTGTGCGTCCCATGGTGAGAAACTAGGGCGGATGAATTCTTTGTCTAGGAGATCCTGAATTTGCCGCTTGAGCGCTAACATCTCTGCTGGAGACAAATGGTACGGTGCCTTAAAGATTGGCACAGTGCCTGGCACAAGATCAATGGTGAACTCCACTTCTCTCTCTGGTGGAAGGCCTGTGACGTCGTCTGGGAAAACGTCAGTAAAATATCTGACAACTGGTACATCAGATATCGATGGGGTGGGTGCATCAGGTGTTGAAATAATACTGGTCAAGAATTCCTGACACCCGTTATGTATAAGTTTCCGGGCCTGCATGCAAGAGATCATGCGAAGGAAACTTCTCCACCTGTCTAGCTCAAAAAAAAATTGCTCCATGCCCAAAGGTCTTACCAACACTGATCTTTTCTGAAATTTAATTAGAATTCTGTTCTTCGTCATCCAGTCCTTACCCATAATGACATCAAATTCTAGCATGGACGAAACAATCAGGTCCGCATAAACTAGGTGGCCCTCTAGTTTAAGATCGATATCTCTGACCACGCTAGTAGCTGATAACTCCTCCCCCGATGAGACTATCACAGAGTAGTTCACGTCGAGTCCAATGGACTTGACATCCAAATAATTAGCGAACGACTCTGAGATAAAAGAGTGGGCCCTAGAATCCAACAAAGCCTTCGTGGCCACTTTCTTTATTAAAATGTTTCCTGAAGGTTGTTAGCACAACATATAAACTTATACCTCAAATACTAATCTTAACATCATGTATAGTTGAAAATTTATATCCAATGTTTCCAAAATACGCAAACAACATACTAATTTCCCAAGCAAAAAATTGTAGCAAGCATGACCAAAATATAAACTGTGCTGAATTAGATAGGTTACCAGTCATTAGAGCCGTGTTTGGGTTCGCCTCCTCGGCATGCATGGCGAACACTCTCTCCAGGGTTGGTTGTCTCCACTGCGGGCAGTCCCTCAGCATATGATTACTGGCTCCGCACTTGAAGCATTTACCAGAACCCCATACACACTTGCCCATGTGCTGACAGTTGCACTTTGGACACACTAGGTACTCATGCTTCTGAGGAGCCTTCTTTTGAGGAATAGGACATTTTCCTTTCGGTGGTCCTTGAAATGGCCTCTTTCCCGGCTATCCCTGGAAAAGCCTCTTAAACTGTTGCTGTTGTGAGGGTTGCTGCTGGGGCGCCTGATAGGGCCTCTTGCCCTACCTGTCATTCTCAATATCCCTCTGGTCTTGCTCTGCTGCCAAGGCTCTAGATACAACGGCATAGGTGGTAGGTCCTGTAACTCTAACATCACGGCGCAAGATCGGCCGTAAACCATCAATTTAATGGCTCAGCTTCTCTCGGGCATCATTATCAATTAGGGGCACGAAGTGACACCCCCTCTCAAACTTCCTTACAAACTCTATTACGCTGTTGTCTTCCTGTCGTAGAGTCATAAACTCCCTGGTCAAGCGGGAGCATACTTCCTCAATGAAGTACTTGGAGTAGAAGACTTCCTTATAACCATCCCAAGACAGGGTCTGCAATTTCACCGGCACCGACGCGCTCTCCTACCATAGCCTGGCGTCCCCTGTCAACAAAAAGGTGGCACATCTAACACTGTCTGCATCCTGCAGCTTCATGAAAGAAAAAATCACCTTGATGGACTTAATCCATCCCTCAGCTATCATCGGGTCAGTAGTCCTCGAGAACTCTTTTGAGTCCATCCTCTTGAACCTATCATATAGTGCCTCTGACCTGGGCCTCGCCCCTGTATCAACTCCAGTATTGTTTCCCGCAAACTCTGTGAAGAACTGAGTCATACCTGCAAGCATCTGTGCCTGCATATCTGGCGGTGGGCGAGGAGGAGTGGTCCTCTCCTCATTCCGAGCCTCTCTGTTATCTTAACCTGCCCCGCGATCATACGTCTAGGGGACATATTGTTCCAAAATTTACGCAACACGTAAACCAACATGCAAGAATGCAAGTACGTAATATCCATATCATAAGATGCACGTAAATCGAATTTAAACGTGTACATACTGAAATTATGACTTTGATGCTTACTACATGAAAGAATTTTAAAACTTTAAAACTTACAGACTCAAGTCATGACTTTGTGAACTTCTCGCAATTGGCAGTAGGCATAACCCTTACAAGAACACCGCTCTGATACAAAATGCAACGTACCGTACTTTTAAACTACTTGAAATTTGCGAAAAAATAAAAAAAAATTTAAATCAATAATAATCTTTTAAAAATGCAATATAAATAAAATACTTGATTAAATATTTGAAATGTAAAGAGCTCACAACAAGTACTTGTTTAAAACAACATAAAGTAGTTTCCTTAAAAATCAGTGTACATGAAATAACATGATTAAAACTTCTTTGAAAACGTAGGTTGTCCTCGGGTTTAGCCTTCACGCAGTCCGAGCCAACTCACTGGTCCCCACCTCTTGCCTCCTCATACTCGTCCTCACCTGCATCAATAAAATCTAGTGAGTCTAATGACTCAACATGTATAAACTGAGAATAACAAGTAATACATAATAAAACCACATGCCTTCTAAAATATAGCGTAAATACTTAAACTTGAACGAACTTACATAAACATAGACGTGCCATCATATCGTAAAACTTTTCATAAACATAATTGCAACATACATACTTAAACAAGCATCAACATCATTTTGTGTAGAGATATGTTTGAAAGGAAGTGACCATACATAATCCGTCTAATCAGACTAAACAACAGTATTGGGCTGGCAGGGATGTCCACTGCCACATACATAAGATCCCCGGCCATACTTTACTGGGCGGATTGGTCCCTGGTCATACTTTATCGGTTTCCAATCCTGATCAAAACCTGGTCATAGTTTACCGGGGTGGAGAGATCCTCGGACACGTTCTCTGGCTTCCAAACTCGTTCATAAAAGGTCATAAGAAAATTAGCATACCTCAAAAATATAAAATATTTTCTTTTGCACGTTGAACATACTAATACATTATGCATTCCTGCCAAAAACGAAAAAAATTTAAATAAAATTTCTCCAGAATTCTTGGCGCTCGGATGGTAAAAAATCTTGCCGCTCGAGTGCAACCCGTCAAGAAGGTCTAGCGCTCGAGCGGTAAGATCTCGTGCCCGAGCGCCGCCCTGAATGAAAATTTTGAAAACCAACACAGTTGAGCAGTCACACGAGAATGATCATAACTCACTCGTCTCTTGCCAAAAAATTACGAATTTAATGTCAAATCAAATATATCAAAAAGTAATACGTTTTATATGTTGAAATTTTTTCCAAAACGTTGACCGAAAATTCGCAGGATTTCAAATGACAACAGATTCGGTTTTTGAGATTTAAGATCGTTTAAGCATCAGAGTTTGAGCAGTAAAATGATCATAACTCACTCATTTATTGTTCAAAAATCACGAATTTACTGTCAAATCGAATATATAAAAAAGTACTACATTTTATATCTTGAATGTTTTTCACGAAAGTCGAATAAAAGTTTTCAGGATTCGAAATGAAAGCAGATTCACTTTTGAGATCCAAAATTTTGATCCAAAATCGTTTCAAAATATTTTTGCTCAAACGTCTGCAAAACATACACGGATTTTGCATACAATACGCATCAAAATACTTACTACGATAAGATCGATACAAAAATAAAATAATATACATGTATTTACGTCTAAACGCTCGAAGATAACGAATACCGACGTCGTGGACTACGGGACATAATCGGGAGACGATTGCTGCACGTTTTCTTGCTTGAAATAACTGAAAATCTTCAGAAGTTTGCAAGGGAAAGGGGTTGAGATGGTGGCTGCAGAAATGATTCAAGAACCCTAGCTATTCTTCAAAATTCTGCTACGTGTGTGTGTTGTGTGTGTGCGTGAGTGTGATTTTAGATTAGGTAAAGATTTTGCTTAATTAACTAATTAGGGGCTAAAAGTGTTTAATTAAATAATTAATGATAAAAACACTATTCTAATTATCTAATCCAACTCAGAGATTTAATAAAAATCATTTTCAAGATTTAAAAAATACCCACTACTCAACTTAGAAATTTTGAAAAGCTTAAAACCTTAAAATCATCCAATAAATTAAATTAGGCTCTAAAATTCTTTAAAATTCGTAATCCATTTAAAATACCAATTTGCTTGACTTGAAATAAAATACCGCATTTTCATAAATCGTCTAAATCGTCATCGATCTATTTTCTCGATCCCGTATCGAATATTACCCTGAAACAAATAACTCAAGAAAACATTTTATTGTGCTATTAATAAAAATTTAATAATTTAAAAATAATGCAAATCATAAATCATGCATCGTTAAAAATCATTTTAAAATTAAATAAATGATTTAACAAAATAATAAATGCATGGGTTTTACGTGTACTGATTTTGGGTTCTACACTCATCATAGTCAATTCCTTTTTCTTACCTAAATATTTGAGCAACTATTCTTGTTTTATTCATCATCAATGTTCCTTCTTCATTGAAATTTTTCATCTACACCCATCTTGTACCTATAACTGAATGATGAGAGGGCCTTGGAACTTGGTCCTAAATAGAATTTATAGCAAACTGAGTTAGTTCTTCTTGCATAGGATCAATCCAACTATTATTCATCAATGATTTATCAATCATCATAGGCTCAATGTTAGAAAGGAAAGCAGAATGAAAATAGATTGAACATATGTCCTCTAGTTCTTACAGGAGCAGGTGTGTTACCTATTACTAGACCAGGTGGATGATTCTTGTTCCACCTATAATTTGGTTCATTAATGTTGTTGTAAGGAACCGAATCAATTTGATTGATTTCAATTGTGTTGTCATCTGTTGAGTTGACTTCAATTTGGTTGTCAATGTTTCTTTGTGCATCAGCAGACTGTCAATTGGAACACCATCATGTTCAACTGATTGATCAACCAGCTCAGCCTTTGGATATCGAGGTGTCTTTTTGTTGATATAGATCTCATCCTCCAAATTTATCTCTTCAAATTGATTAATCAGTTCAGCTAGATCAAATGACTAGTCAGTTGTCATTGTTTCATAAAAAATAATATGTAAAAATTCTTCAATATTTAAAGTATTTCTCGATAAGCTTTGCTAACTGAAAAATAACCAAGAAATATACCCTCAGTCTAACTTAGCATCAAAAGCAGTCATATGATTTTTACCATTATTGTAAATGAAACTTTTGCAACCAAAGATTTTGAAATAGGATGCCACACATTGTTTGTCATGTCAGATCTCATATGGTGACTTGCCATGTTTCTTGTTAATAATAGTCTGTTATGAGCATAGAATGCAGTGTTCACTGTCACAACCCAAAACTTTTGAGAAATACCAGAATTAACAAGCATTGTTCTAGCAGTCTCTTCAACATTTATATTCCTCTACTCAGCGGCTCCATTTTGCTGAGGTATTCTAGCTGGCAAAGAACTCATGCCTGATTCAATTCCTTTCTAAAAAATTAGAAAAAGTTTGGTTGACAAATTCAGTTCCTCTACCAGGTCTGAATTTTTCAATCCTTTTTTATTTTTCATTTAAAAGTCTTTTGAAAATTTTGATTATTTGAGCAGTAATTTGGTCTTTTGATTTTAAAAAATTACCTTAGTAAACATTGATAATTCATGAACAATAACTAGAGCGTATTGCATTCTTCCTAAGCTTATGACTGGGATAGAAACAAACAAGTTCATATGCAAAAATTCTAAGCTTCAGTTTGATGAGTTAAACAATTTGTTCTTAATAGATGACCTCACTTGCTTCCCAAATTGACAAGATGAACAAAAGTTTTCATTGGAAAATTCAGTTTTAGGCAAACCAGTGACAAAATCATTTTTGATCAGATTTTCAATGGCTTTAATATTTAAATGATTTAACCTCTTGTGCAACGACCAATTCCTTGGTAAGTTAGATGCAATGAAGCACACTGGTTCACTAGGTTGAATAGTCCAACTAATTTTTTATGTATTGCAACATCTGTCACTTGTCATTATAATGCATCCAGAATTATCTTTGAAAATTCAAAAGGAAGAATTCAAAACATAGAATCGTCAATCATTTACCAAACCTAACTTAGCAATATTTCAAATTAAAACTAACTTTAGCATCATCTAAAAAACCTCTCAAAAGCATAATAAAAGTCATAAAATCTTTAACCTAAACTTAAATCATAATTTTAAATTAAATTACGAAAAACTAGCACTGGTCCTCGGGTTATGTGCATCTTCAGTCCAGCAAGATCAACCATCAAGTCCTTCATTAACATCAACATCATGATCACCTGCATCGATCACACATAGTGAGTCTATTGACTCGGCAAACCTTAACCATGATAACAAGTAATAAATATACAATCACATGTGACAGTGAAAATACTTCTACTTAAAATAGCTTTTCATGAACATGAATGAACTTAAACATTTTTCCTTTCATCATATCATATCATATTTCTTTTCATAATATACGTATATGTTTTCCTTTAATTGAATCCGGATAGTTAATTATGACTTTCGTATTAGCTGAAGGTCGATGAATCCATCTACGTGTAACCACAGTACAGGAAGACGGGGACATCAGTGACACTCTCACTCGTCAACTGAGTCTTGGCCTATCATATCATCATATCATGTCAATGGAAATACGATCGTCGGACTCTCTCTGGGACCTTCTCCCGTAAACGGGCTCCCTCTGAGGCCTTTTCCCTCACGTTATCTCCAATTATATTATCGTATCATATTATCATCGTAATATTCACAATCACTTCGTCTCCTTCAATGTTTCATATTTTCATCACTTATAAAAATTATTGCATATATGTATAAATCATTTTTTCTTTCAAACCAAGCATGCAACACGTCTTTTAGCGTAAACGTTTTATCATATAATTTCATAAACATTTAAAATAAACATATTAACATTATTAATAGCATTCAGGGTACTGCCAGGATGTTTAACATTTTTCAGGTGTAAAATGACAGTTTTACCCCAGAAGCATAACTTTTCGTATTTTTCCTTAGACCTCGAAACGACGTTCCAAATTATTACATACTTAACATATAACCTTGAAACACTCCCATAAATATTCCTTAGGCTTACAACTTAGCTTTTCGACAGATTCCTCGACTCGATTTAAACTTAGACGTACATCCCGGTTTTGACGCGTATTAACTCGTAACATTACCAAACTTTACCAAATTTGCACCAAAGCTTAAAAACACCTAAATAAACCATATTCAACCCAAATCTAAGCAAATCAAGACCCTTGCGCAAGCTTAGGAAGCTACTGAATTTTTCTGCATTTATATTTCAAAACCCTAGGTTGACTAACGTTGCACCCTTCAGCCCTAGCCCTTAACTAACCCAACCAGACCCTAGCTGACCCTCCTAGGACCCTGACCAAACCTTAAGGACCCTACTAAATCGAGCCTAGAATACCTAGAAGCCCCAGCCCTTCCATCCGTCTACTATCCATGTGCGCGGCTCCCTCAACTCATGCGATCCTCCTTGCCCTACGAGCCAAACCTTTTGCAACCATCTTAGGACCCTCATGCAGCCCTCTTAGGTCTCCTAATCATGCTCTAACAGTAGCTAGAAACAATAACCAACAAGGACTCCTAGCCGAAGACCCCTTAGCCACTAGGACTCTTGTTTTCGTGCAAGCTAGGTACCCTCCATGTCCAACCCTTGTGCAACCATGTCTAGCCTCCTAAACCCTATGAAATTCAACCTTTTTTATTTCCCTAGCATGGCAGCCCTTTTATGCACGATTAACAAGATATTGAATCATTAAAACATGAGTTTTTTGCCATGTACAATGTCAAAAAACGAAAATAAAGGATGTGTATCATGTTTTTCATGCAAGGATAAATTAAATACACAAAATATGGTTTGAAAGATGTTTGAAAGAAATTTAAGGTGTGCCTTTGCGTTTATTACGCACGAAAAACCAACTTGCAATTCGAGGGACGTTGGCGAAGAGACAAGAGAAGAAGCTTGCTGAATTTTCCTCAAAAACATGAGTTTCCTCCTTAAAATTTTTTGTGATGTGTGGCTTGGATGCTGATGGATAGTCCTAGTTTTTTTTAGGGTGAATGGGCGTGAGTTGTGTAGGTTAATGGAGATTTTTTGCTTTTAAATATCTAATTTAGAACACATGGTGTAAGCTTAATTAGGCCTATTAATATAGTATATTGGGTCCATGAAGCCCATTAATTAATATTTAAAATATTTTTTTTAGGAAATGTCGGGAAAATATTTTCCGAGTTCTCGATGATTTCATATTTTGTCGAAAATCGAATACCGGTTAAAAATACAACTCGGCGTATAAAGACACCTCAAAATACCCCATTTTTTAAATTTTCATTTAAAATACCGCACACATTAAACAATTAAAAATAATTATTCAATAAAATAATTTCCCTCGTGAGGGATCGTTTGGGGGCGCCTTTGAGAATGCTTCAAACACAATATTCTCAATACGCTACAATAGCTCGTGTTCAAAGAATGTAAACACCGATTAATTAAATCGAGTTTGGTTTTAAACCAAGCGAAAAATATATGAAATAATCCTTCATTAAAAAAACTAATCGGTTTTATATTTTATGCAAATGAATAACTGAAAATTACATGGGATCAGTTCTGACTTATATCAATTCAGTTATGGATAGAACTGAACTGATATCAACTAAACTGATCAAATCAGTTAAAAACAAAAACAAGCAGTTAAACAGAAATAACACAAGATATGTTTATGGATGTTACTTCAATTGCTCCTATGTCACCCTTCTCCTCCGCGGGTAGCATGCACTAGAAGACTTTGATTTATACAACACCTCGTACAAACCCACTCAGTTTAGGACTTAACCTACTGCCTACCTGAACTCTAGCCTAGACTGAAGGCAGCACCTTCCAGTCAACACTAGTTTACGTTTATGTGTTAAAGACTACATACACAAATTTTACGTCTTTATGCAAGACGGAATTTGAGTGGTGGTGGTGTGTGTGAGTGAAAACTTGTAAGGTCCAAATATAAGACGACGTAATCCAAACTGCATGCAAATCTAGGAAAAAAATGGAAAATCGCTAATAAATGATTTTAATTGCTTAAATTAATTATGTTTGATATGTTTAAATAGTTCTAAGTAGTTTTCTACTTGAATGCTCAAAACTGTATTTTTAAAGGTTATTCGAGATGCGATCGACGAACGGAGACCGAGAGATGAAAAATGGAAATTATTTTATTAAATAATTTTTTTAATTATTTAAAATAAGGTTGATGCTTTATGATATTTTTCAAAATAAGGAGTTATGAGGATGATTTTATACACCGAAACATAATTTTTATCGGAATTTGATTTTCAACGAAAATAGGAACTTTTTGACAACTCGGCTAATAATTTCACGAACTTTCCTAAACAAAATATTTTATAAATACATTAATGGGCTTATGAGCCTATTATACTAGACTAATGGGCCCTAGCTTGCACATCCATGTATTTAATAAAATAAAACATAAACACTACCCCATTATTTTCATTATACACGCCCCCTTCCCCCTAAAGCACACAAGGACTCTTCCTCCCATCAAACAACATGGCACACAGCATATTTTGCAAGGGAAAGCATCAGGCTCTTGAAAGAAAATTCTAGCCAAGGTCGTTAGTCGTCGTTATTCGCATCTCAACGAATTTGTTGTGCGAAAAATACGCAAAGGTACTCCATAATTCTTTCTTTTCTCATCTTTCATGTAACATCCTAAAAACAAACATATGTAAACCACATGCATGCAAATTATTTTAATTGCTTATTGTTTATATAATTGATTTTGAATGCTAGCATGATATTTATTATATGATTAAATGATAATATGACATGATTACATGAAATTAAGGATTTTACTCGAATATTCGATTATAGGCAGGGGAAAGGGGACCGGGGACAATCAAGACAAGAATATGTATTTTTCATTAAATAATGGAAAGGCTTCCTAATATGATTTAAAAATGATTTAATTTTTCTAAAAAGGTTAGAATTCGAATTATTTTATGAGTCGAGCTTGATTTTTCCCGAGAAGCCGGTTTTCGGCAAATAAGGAGTTTTAGAAGATCAAAAATATTATTTTTGGAAACTAATTTTATAAACTTTTATTTTTGTATTAAATCAGTGTAATTGGGCCCAATTTAATTAATTTATGTAGACCCAATTACCCTTAAACTTGTAAGCCCAAAACCGAAGCCCATTAGGATGTTTTTTAATTCTATAAATAAATTACCTAGGATTTAAAATCACCATATTGTTAACTTCCTAGCAGCCGAAATACACCTCAAGCACACACAAATTTTTGAAAATATCAAGGAAGGAATAGGCTTTTTTTTCTTCGTTGTTCGGTCGTCCAACGTCGCACCCTCGCCAACGATCACATATTCGTGCATATAAACATAAAGGCACGTTTCCTATAATATTTCTAACATCATAAAAATCATATTATGCTTGATTTAATTGTTTATGCATGAAAAAAATAGGTGTTCGATAATTTTTATGGTAGAACGGTTATTTTCAAAAATACGTTGTTTTACGCTTACATAAAAAATATTTTTTAATCCAAGGAGTATGCTGCCAACGTAGGATGAAATATGAATTAATTATACTTAAAACATGTCGAAATAAAATTTGAATTAAAGATGGACAATCGAGGGAAAAGCAAAGAAGGAACCGTGGGTTTTATAGGTGCAACTACCTTGATGGCTTGAACTAGGTGGCTCGGTTGTACATGGGGGCTCACAGCTTGGCTAGGGCTTGGGTTGGGGCCTGCGCTGGATGTGGGTCAGGGTTTGGTAGAGTCCTAGTATGGCTAGGGTTGAAGGGGAGTGGCTAGGGAAGAGTCCACTTGAGCAAGGACTCTTCCCGAGCATGCGAGAGGGAAGGGCTGATAATAGGGGCTTGCAACTGGCCTGGGGGCAATCCAGGGTGGTCTGTCAGGGTCCCAGGGAGATGGCCAAGGGGCGGGCAGGGGTTGGAGTGTCTTGGTTGGCTGCAGGCTCGAGAAAACGTGGAAGAGCATGGAGGCAAGCGGCTGCTATCTCTGGATTTAGATGGCTCTCTGCGTGAATTCCAGGGTCTCGGCTAGTCTAGGTTGGGTTTATCAGTGGTGGCACGGCTGGAGGTGTCCTAGTGTCACTAGGAGTCTATAGGCGTGAGTTCAAGCCATGCGCAGGTTGGGTTCGATTCCAGGCGAGTTTGAGCGAGCTAAATCTAGGTTCTATGGGTTGGGCTTGGTCAAGAGGGTTCCTAAGTGGGTTGATTTGGGTTGGGCTCGAGGTGGCTAGACCATGGCTCGAGTAAATAAGGAGTTGGCTCGGGTGGTTCAACAAGGATCAATTTCGAGATTTAAAAGAATTAAATTGGAACCATGGATCCACGGGTGTGGTTCATGGCTCTCAAGGGTAGAATATGTAATAAAAATGTTATGTTTAAAATTTTGGAAGAAAATAATGAGTTTTGAATTTATCCGGGATTTAATCACCTCTCGAATAATTAAATAAAAAATTAATTGAAATGCCTATATTTAAGCTTGATAAAATTATGAAAAGTTACTTTTAAGCTTAAATAATTATTTAGAATATGTCCATGTCATTAAAAGAGAAAAAGGTAAAATCGAGAATTTTTACGTCCAAGGGCCAAAACAGTAATTTTACATTTAGGAAAATACGTAAAAGCTTGGCAGCGTCTCGAAGGATCAAAATGATTATTAAATGATATTTTATGATTTAAAATGATGATTTTGATGAAAATATGATATTTTATGATTTATGGATATTTTATTATTTGTGGTAAAAGCTGTGCAATTTTCACTGTCTAAAATACTAATTTTGGAAAGTTATGATATTGTATGCTTTTAAAAGAAAATTAAAATGTTTTGAGGGAGTGAATTGACTATGACAAATGTTATATGATGTTGTGGGGATGTCATGAGGGGAAAAGGCTTCAGAGGGAGCTCATTTACGGGAGAAGGCCCCAGAGGGAGCTCATTTATGAGAGAAGGCCACAGAGAGCCCGTCTATGCGAGAAGGCCCTCGAAGGAGCTCCGACGATCGCATTTCCATGGTGGAGCCTAGTGCCCACCCCCATGGACCATGTAGAGCTAAGACTGCAGTCGACCAAAGAATAAATGCTAGTCACTTTCAAAGATCAAACTTTACCCAAAAGGATATATGATTGAAAACTTATGATTAAAATGATTTTACGATATAAGATTTAATTATGCCCTAAAGCTATTTTTAAAATAATTTATTTATGCTGAAAAGTTATTTTAAATGATTTTACTATTTATGATTTAATTATGCTTAAATTATTTCAAATGGTTTATTGATTTTTAAAAGCTATTTTTTTCAAAAAAAAATATGATTTTTAAATGCATGTGATTGTATATGTATTATTTGCTACTCATGTTTAGAACGTGATGAGTCGTTAGACTTACTAGGTTTGTATGATGCAGGATTTGATGATTTTATGGGAGGCGCTGACGATTGAGTGGATCTAGTGCAGTAGTACACTCCCGATGAAACTTTTTTTTTATTACACTATATTGTTAGATATAAGATGTAAAAGATTTATGTTAATGATTTTATTACAGATATTTTTATGCTTTAATTTTATGTTAGTGGATCTTTTTAAAGGTCGACATAGGATTTTTGGTTAAACGATAATTTAGGAAATTTTGATACACTTGAGGTTTAAATATTAAATTAGTATGATTTATGAAAATCTTAAGTTATTTTAATTAAAAAAAATCAAGGTCGTTTCAGTTGGTATCAGAGCCAGGTTTTCCCCAAAGGGTTGTGTACTATCACTCCGAGAAGCTCAAGAAGTCACATCTCGAATATGTGAGTTTTCATTGCTTTATATTTTATATGCTAAAATTCTTTTAAATGATTTCATGATACATGATCTAAATATTTGTTGCATGCTGTAGGAAAAATGATTAAATACATGTTGGGTAGTGGAATTGATTGGGTTAATAAAGAACTTAGAGGAGAATAGGTCGCATACACTACTCAAGCTGGATTTAGGAGTCGACATTGGGAAAATTTTGGTATAATTACGATTTGTGAAATTTGAGAGATTAAGTTTGAGGTAGATAAGGGAATTCAAGCTTTGCAATCATCAAGTCAAGGAAAATTTCGAAGATGAAATTCTATTAAGGGGGGAGATTTGTAACGTCTGAAAAATCAACATACGTAAACAACATGCATGTAAATTATTTTAATTGCTTAATTATTTTATTTAATTGATTTTAAATGCTAGCATTATATTTATTATATGATTAAATGTATGATTGCACGATTAAATGATAATATGACGTGATTATATTAAATTAAGGATTTTACCCGAATATTCGATAATAGATAGGGGAAAGGAGACCGGGGACGACGACCAAGACAAGAATATGTATTTTTCATTGAATAATGGCAAGGATTACTAATATGATTTAAAAATGATTTATTTTTCCTAAAAATATTAGAGTTCAAATTATTTTACGAGTCGAGCTCGATTTTTCTCGGAAAGCCGGTTTTTGGAAAACAAGGTGTTTTAAAAGATCAAAAATATTATTTTTCGGAAACTACTTTTATAAACTTTTATGTTTAATTAAATAAGTGTTATTGGGCCTCATTTATTTAATTTAAGTAGGCCCAATTACCCTTAAGCTTGCAAGCCCAAAACCAAAGCCCATTAGCATGTAGTTTAATTCTATAAATAAATTACCTAGGCTTTCAAAACACCATATTTTTAGCTTCCTAGCAGCCGAAATACAACTCAAGCGCACACACAATTTTCAAAAATATCAAGGAAGGAAAAGGCTTGTGTTCTTCGTCGTCCGGTAGTCCAACGTCGCACCCTCGCCAACGATCATATATTCGAGCGTATAAATGCAAAGGCACGTTTCCTAAACCATTTTTAGCATCATAAAAATCATATTATGCTTGATTTAACTTTTTATGCATGAAAAAATAGGTGTTCGATAATTTTCACGGTAGAACGGTTATTTTTAAAAATAAGTTGTTTTACGATTATATGAAAAACGTTTTTGAATCCACCGATGGCTTGAACTATGTAATGCCCGAATTTTGAAAAAAAAAACAATAAATAAAATTGTGAAAGTAGTTGTGATGGTTTATGACTTTACGTTATGAATGGTAATGAATGTTATAGAATGGAATAGATAATGGATGGGTAGAATCAAAGGTTGAATTTGAGCTAAATAGGTAATGGAAGTGCAGAAACGGTATGAAAAATATGGCAGTAGTTGTGGTTTTTAGCATAATATTTTGTATATTGATCTCATTGATGTGAGGCCACTTTCATTAGAAATATAAGACATAAGGCTATAACTTTCTTATTTTTAGTTTTGGTCAAATAATTAGGGAAGACAAGACAAAAGTGGCCCGAAGTGTGTCGTGTGTATCGTCGTTCCTGCACTGACACATGTTGGGATATTGAGCATAACTTTTTACTCAGACCTCCAAATGACATGAGGCCAATTGGAGATGCAAGCCAAGACATAGAGCTACAACTTTCTTGTTAACCACTTTCGCAAATTCCGAAACTAAAAATGCGTTTTTGGCAGAATATGGCGCGCCCCTGCGCCAGATCACGCGCGATGGCGCGCCCGGTGCTGAAACTTTGGGTGTTGGGCAGTATGGTGCGTGCCCCTGCGCCAAAACACGCGCCATGGCACCCAGCACTTGTACAAAAAACTGTGTTTTGAGGTTTGGATGGTATATATTAGATTGGGGAATGATTTTTGTATCATTTCTTCTCATCCTCATTTCTCTCCATAGGTTAGAAGCTAGGGTTCTTCCATTTTTCTTCTTTCCCTCTTATCATCTCATGATTTATTCCTTCAATCCAAATTGGTATCTTCATCTACGCTAATAGAAAGATCAGGGTAAGTTATTACTTTGTCTTGTTCTTGGATTCCTTGATTTGTAAGTTTGTATTGGTAAGTTTTCGACTTACGGGGGATTGAAAGCTTAAAAAAATGATATTAATGGATTCTATTGTGGTTTGATCTTGTAGAATCATCACCAAGTGCCAAGACTAGTCTATCTCTATTTGGTTGTAAGTAGATTCTTCCTTAGAATGCATCTCATGAGCTATGTATATGATAAATGAAGATTCAATTGATTTTAGCTCCTTTAAATCATTGATTATGTATATTGTATGTATTGATATTTTGAAAAGAAATGGAATTGAAGACAAGGGCAAAGTAAAGGAGCTAACTCTTTAGCACGCACGCCACGTGTTTGATAAAATGATTCAATGAATGTTTTTATTGAATATTACGGTTAAGAAATGATACAGATTCATTCTTTACACAATTGATTGGGATTTGAGTTTTCTTGAATATCTAATTTGCGAATCTTGATTTGAAGTAGTATTGAATTAATTATGAATTTTGAACAGAAACTACTCTGTTTTTATAAATGATCCGAGTTCTTGAGTTATAGTAGAATTCATAGGTTGAAGACTTCTCAACTACACATTTCGATCTCTTTTTGGTAACATTTGAAAGGTATGTTACGGTCGGTAACATACGAGGTAAAAGTACCATTTTTATTTTAAATTGAAAATTCGATGGCTTGATGAATTACTTGTGATTTGTTGATGATTGATCTTTTGAGATTAGCTTATTATGATATTGACTTGATGAGATTGAAATGCATCATTGCATTGCATATTGAGCCACTTTTCTATTCAGATTTGATATGGCGGAGGTCGCCTTGACTTATTGATTTATTGGACGTATGGGGCTATAGTTGAGTTGGCATAGTGTATGCGGAGGTCGCTGCTATAGTTGAGTTGGCATAGTGTATGCGGAGGTCGGATGAGTCGATGGATGTTGCTGGGGGATTCTCTTTCCTTGGGTACACTATGACCAGATGATTCACTTGATCTTGAGATTTATTGACAGCCCACAGCTTCTGATCATACATTGCATTATATTGCATCTTTATGAATTTATATGAACTATGTGAAATTTTAATTCTCATATGTTATTGATTGTATCATACTGGGTTTATACTCACCGGCACGTCGGCTACCTCTTATTTTCATGTGCTTGACGGTAGGTGAGGCGAGGCTTGGGATGCCAGAGTCCAGCTCCAGGCGAGGAAATACCAGTTAGAGTGGGATTCTCGGGTCTTAGGAGCTATGTGTGAAAGGGGATCGGTTACGGTGACCGGAAGCGCAACGGAAGTTTAAAAAATCAAATTTTTCATCAAAATTTTCGGCCACCTTGATTTAATGTGTAGCAAATACAATAAAACACAAAAATGACATTCATAGTGTGTTTAGAATTTTACCTATCAATCACAAGGATTGATGTATGGCTCCAACTAAGGTGTAAACACCTTAGCTCTTCAATGGTAGAAACTATCTTCAAGCTTCCTTTGAGCACTCCTTGCTCAACTATTAAGCCCACTACCCACTAGGTAGATCCTCTCTTAATTTGCACTAGAAAACTAAGAGGATTTTTCAATGAGAATTATTTTCTTTCCTCATCACTTGAAGAAGAAAAATGAGAGAAAAATTGAGGAGAGCACAAGGTGAAGTTTCGGCCATTGCATCTCAAAAATTGGGAGAGGAAGACTTGTCTTGGTCTTGCAAAAAGCAAACGACAAAAGGAGCATGCCAAGCCTTGATATTTGAAATAGTTGTCTCCAACTCTTCACCTCCCATGCATGCAATATTATATGGTGTTTTTAACAATTAAAAAACCATGGACTAAATTTGATTATCTCAAACATATTTGAGACTAATTAAACATTACTTGAATTTACCCAAGTCCCACTAGTTAAATAATTAATTTAAATTGAGCTCTACAAGACTCAATATAATTTAATTAATTCAACACTTGAATTAATTTAATTATTTGGACTCTACTAGGTCCACTAGTGTTTAATTAATTCAACACTTGAATTAATTTAATTTAGTCCACAATAATGTTTATGAAAATCACAATTTTCAAATACATTATTCACTTGGCCAACTTTTAATTTAGGAACACTTCCATAAATTAAAATTTACATTTCTCTCATAGAAGTCATACTTCTATTTTTCTCACGCTTATAAACTCCTTTATAAGCCGTTCAACACATTGAACTATTTCTCTTCTCAACGGGATCTAGAAAGCTAGTACTTGTGTAGCCCTCAAAGGTTTATTGATACAACTAGCCGTGAGTTCACATCTACATGTGATTCGGACTAAACGTGTCCTTATATGAGCATACCCCAATTGCTCCATTCTTACTTATCAACTCCTTGATAACAAGAATGTCAGAACTCAAGTCTAATAGTACCCAACCAACCATGTTAAACGCCTAGCAGCATCGCTTACATGATTCCCTAGGTATCAAATGATAGTGCCTGCAAGAACCATTCAATTATGGTTAGCGTACAGTACGGTCCTTTCAACTCATATATCCCGACCGATTCAACAACCATTGGTTTATCGAGAGTTGTCAATGAATCGATACTATGTGTCATGTCGTAGTTGCATCGATGGTGTAATCTATGAAACCCCTTTCATAATTACCACCATACTCTGATCAGAGATTTCAACGTACATACACATGATAACACATAGGATATTCATACCCGAAGGTAAGCGGTGAATCCCCGACTACAATGCATCGACTCCTATATGTTTCGACAGAACACCCAACCTTGCCACCTGATGACCCCATGAGAGTCGGTAAAGAAGGCAAAGTGTAACTCTAGCACATAGAGTCTCAATGTTGTCCCGGGTCATAATGACTAATGGTGTACAACCATAAACTAGGACGTTTCCACTCGATAAGTGAGAACCACTTCGAAAGTCGTTTATGGAGGGTTGTTCAGTGCACTCTACCAGGAGCACCTATCTGCATGCTCGGACATCACAATGTCCCCTACCAATGAAACATGGTACTCACATCGCAGATACTAGTCTCGAACTCTAGCGGCCTATGTCCTTCTTAGCGGCGGCTGAATCGACTAGGAAATGTTTAGAATATACAGTATTCCAAATATGAGTTTCATGATACATATCGTATGAGCATCTCATATTCTTTCTACTATATGTATATTCAAGGGCTTTATCTATGCAACTAGCATGGGTATACAGATAATGATTTGTCAAAACAATAATTTCAAATATTATTAAAATAAAGATTGCTTATACATAGAGTTTCATTGTGAACACTCGGCCAACACTTGGCTCGACGGGCACCTACTCTAACAATCTCCCACTTGCACTAGAGCCAACTACCCATATGCTTCAAACCCATTGATTCGCAATGCATCTCGAATAATGGTCCAGGTAAAGGCTTAGCTAGTGGATCAGCAACATTATCTTCGGAGCCGACTATGTCAATCGACACTTCTCCTCTTTCGACAATATCTCAGAGGATGTGGTACTTTCTCAATACATGTTTGGACTTCTGATGAGACCTTGGCTCCTTTGCTTGAGCTAAAGCTCCCGTGTTGTCACACAACACCGGGTGAGGAGCAACTCCATTAGGAATGACGTCCAACTCTTAGACGAAATTCCTTATCCAAACAACCTACCTTGCTTCATCTGATACAGCAATGTATTCGGCCTCTGTGCCGGAATCCGCAGTATTGTCTTGCTTGGAACTCTTCCAAGAGACAGCAGCACCATTGAGCATGAATACAAACCCAGAGGTTGACTTCGAGTCATCGATATCGCTTTGGAAGCTAGAGTCGGTATAGCCTTCCAATTTCAGTTCTCCACCCCATAGACCAAGAACAATTTATTGGTCCTTCTCAACTACTTGATGATGTCTTTCACAGCTTTCCAGTGTGGAAGACCAGGGTTGGATTGATATCTACTCACTACACTTAGTGCAAAAGCCACGTCAGGACGTGTAGATATCATCCCATACATGATGCTACCAATCGTAGATGCATAAGGAATGCTTGTCATCGCCGCTATCTCTGCATTAGTCTTGGGAGATAGACTTGGATAGGGACACGCCATGACACATTGGTAGATGTCCTCTCTTGGACTCATCCATCGAGAACCGCTTCATTATGGTATCAATGTATGTGGACTGGGTGAGACCAAGCAATCCTTTTGGATCTATCTCTATAGATCTGTATTCCCAATACAAAAGATGCTTCACCCAAGTCCTGTATCGAGAACTTACTTGCTAACCATATTTTAGTTGATTGCAACATTCCTACATCATTCCCAATGATTAGAATGTCATCAACATAAAACTCCAGGAATGTCACAACACTGCCACTGACCTTCTTATACACACAGGGTTCCTCAGGATTCTTAGCAAAACCAAACTCTTTGATTGTACTGTCGAATATGAGGTTCCAACTCCTAGATGCCTGCTTTAGACCATAAATAGATCTTTGAAGTTTGCATACCATATGCTCACTTCCGATAGATGTAAACCCTTCGGGTTGAGACATGTAAATCTCTTCCTTAATATCCCCATTAAGAAAGGCTGTCTTGACATCCATCTGCCATATCTCATAGTCATACCATGCAGCTATGGCTAGCAAAATCCTTATGGACTTGAACATTGCAACTGGAGAAAAGGTTTCCTCAAAGTCAACTCCTTGTCTTTGAGTATATCCTTTTGCCACCAATCGTGCCTTGAAGGTCAATACATTGCCATCCGCCCCAAGTTTCCTCTTGTAAATCCATTTACACCCTATGGGAACAATTTCCTCAGGTGGATCCACGAGATTCCACACTTGGTTCGAATGCATGAAATTCATCTCAGATTCCATCGCTTCAAGCCACTTGGATGAATCGGCATCAGATAACGCTTCCTTGAAGGTACTTGGATCACATCCATGGTTAGGCTCATCATGGCCCTCTTCAAG
This sequence comes from Primulina tabacum, assembly GCF_025594145.1. Taxonomy (NCBI): domain Eukaryota; kingdom Viridiplantae; phylum Streptophyta; class Magnoliopsida; order Lamiales; family Gesneriaceae; genus Primulina; species Primulina tabacum. The sequence goes on along the minus strand of NC_134555.1, from coordinate 17,216,163 downwards.
AAGCAGACCATACCTCATAGGTGGTCTCGAGACTCTCTCGGATCTTCTAGGATCTTGTATCTCCTCTCTTGGCTCTTCGGGTGTGGGTTCTATAACTGTGGGTGTCTCTCGAACCTCTTCGAGTTCTATCATCTCCCCTTTTCTATCCAATAGAAATTTCTTTTCAAAAAGGATGTATACCTAGAAACAAACACCTTTGTTTCTTTGGCATGATAGAAGTAGTATCCAACTGAATTCTTTAGATATCCCACAAAGTAACATAAAATGGATCGACTATCCAATTTATCTCCCACTACCTGCTTCACATAAGCAGGGCACCCCCATATTCTAAGACAGGAATATTTGGGAGGCTTACCATCCATATCTCATATGGTGTCTGCCTTTAAATGGACATTTTGTGGAATATCTTTCAATTTTAAGTTATAGAGATCGTTTTCAATTTCTCTAGTACCAATCAAACATTCGTTCTTGTAAATGTTGCAAACACATTTGCTAAATAAACAAGAATATCCATCTTTATCAACATAGAAATGAAAACAATGTTTTTCACCAAATCCGGTACAAACAAAACATCTCTTAAAATTAACTTAAATCATTGTTCATAAGCAAGTAAACATCTCCAATAGCTTTGGCAGCAACTCTTGCTCCATTGCCCATCCTCTAGAAGGTCACACCTTCCTTAAGCTTTCTACTTCTTCCCATCACCTGTAAATCATTACAGAGATGTGAACCATAATCGGTATCTAATACCCAAGAAGTAGAGTTAATTGAAATTTTTACTTCAATTTAGAACATACAGTTTCCAGAACTCTTCTGGGCAAGATATTCCCTGCAGTTACGCCTCCAATGTCCAGGCTTCTTGCAGTGATGACATACATCATCAGTCTTGTCAGCCTTAACTGGTCTGGCTGCCTCAACGGGATTCGGAGATTGCCTAGTCAAGGGCACGTTCTTCTTGGGACGTTGGATAGAACGCTTCTTTCCATTCCCATGTGGATCAATCTTCGTACTAGATGAAGAACCCACATAAAGAACCAATTTCTCTTTCTTGATGGTTGATTCAAACGTAACAAGCATATTCACCAACTCCTCAAGGGTCGGCTCCATCTTGTTCATGTTGAAGTTCACCACAAAAGGATCAAATGAGCTAGGCAATGATAACAGCAACACGTCGGTGGTCAACTCCGAAGGCAAGATCAGATCCATGGCAACGAGCTTGTCCACGAGCCCAATCAACTTCAGGCCATGCTCATGGACCGAGGCCCCATCTCGCATGCGCAAAGTGATCAGCTCCTTGATGGTAGCATGCCTAAGAGACCGTGTTTGCTCACCAAAGAGCTCCTTGAGATGCAAATGAATGTCAGCAGCACTCTTTGCATCCTCAAAACGCCTCTGCAGCTCATCATTCATAGAAGTCAGCATATAACATCTGGCTATCAAGTCATGGTCACACCATTCCTTGTAAGCCTGCAATTCCTCAGTAGTGCAGTCAGTCGGAGCCTCAACAGGGGGCGACTCAGTCAGTGTATATGATACCCTTTTCGAATTCAAGACGATTTTTAGGTTTCTTAGCCAAGTGAGGTAATTAAGTCCAGTTAATATGTGTTTGTCGAGTATTACGGATATCGGATTGCGAATCGAAGACATTGTCAATTTGTACTGAAAAGTAAAAACAGATAAATGTTGATGACTATTTTAAAATATTTAGCAAGATATGAAGTTTGGACTTTTACTTCATAAATATTTGCTCCCACTGTTTTGACATTTTCACTACCCTCTAGTGAAAACGGGAAACTCCTTTCCTCAGTAGGTACGTAAGGTCCAATTAGCGAATGATGATCCCGAATAATATCAGCCAATCACAATTCCTAAAAGGTAGTTTCCAATTGCATCACAATGCAACCCTCTACGTAAAATTTTGTCTCACGTTTGATTAGGACCCAATAATATGACGTCGTTCATCTTCACGTGTCAAGCCTTACCCATCGATGTTGAACCTTAATGGACGGTCGCCATGAGTTCCCCCAATAATATGAGCCGAAATTATGGGAGTTCCACGTAGTTCACATCACCATGTCAATGGATGTCACAGCTTTCCGGCACCCATAGCTCCCCAATAATATGAGCCGAGCCCCGAGTACGGGTAGCGTTCATCATGCACCCATTGTCGATGGAAGACAAGGAAATTATAAACAAATTTATATTTCCCTTTTTCGGGCTTGATATTAATTTTGAATCTTATTCAAAATGAGGGTTTTTAATTTTGAAAGGTCTCATCATTAATTTTATTTAAAAGCTCGCCATGTTTGATCGTATGTTTGCCGGATTCATGCAACTTTGTTATTATCATAATAATAACGCACATACTCATTATTTATAACATATCATGCATATATTATAAACAGTAAACAAAAAAAGGATGATCAATCGCCCCAATACTAAAGGACCGTGTGAGCTAAACACGGGCCTAGGTCCAATCCTAGGGAAATGCACAGGGATACAAATGCAACTCTTACATAAGCTTCCAATATTTACAAGTCCTTCGATCTTCATAATCATCATGCCCACCATCTTCCAATCTTGATCATCCACTATACTAATATTTACAAATAAATATTAATGGCGAATAGGGATACATCTCATGGGGTGGGAACGGGCCATAAACCAAGCCCACTTTAAATTTGATAATTATTACAATCATTCAACACAAAATATCCTAGCATACACCTAGCAAATTGGGCTTGGGCTTTTGATCATCCTTCATGCACAATATCACATATCATACACCATCAATTAATTATCACAATAATTAATTGATCCAATATTATATATCTTGATCCAATCACTAACCGCCACGATTATAAACTAAATTAACAAAGTATACAAACACATTTGTCTACTTTCAAATTAATTTATTTATAACCGAATTTCTCGTAAATCACCATTTACTATAAATATTTAAAGTCCAACTTAAAATATTTATTTCATGAGAAAATATTTGCCACTTTTGTAATTTTAAACTTAAGGGCCCAAAAACTCATTTTTCACCAAAAACATTTTGGCCCATTTAAAATTCACAAATATGTTAACCATCTAATGGCCCAACAACATCAAGGCCCATGACACTTTGATTATCCAAAACACTTTTGGAAATCCTAGTCGTCATCGCCGTCGCCGGAGCTCCGTCGCCGGATTCCGGCCAACTTACCAAAAAAATTATTTTTTTTTTTAATAAAATGTAGGGGCTGTTCGGGCAGCCCCTTGGGCTGCCCTAGCTGCCCGTTTCGGGCAGCCCCTCGGGCAGCTTGAGCTGCCCGAAATGGGCAGCAACAAACTGCCGAAATGTGCCCCAAGGTGTTGCAAAATTTTGTTCTCATGCGGTTAGAAATCAATCTCAATATAATATCTTGTAAATGCTACACAAAATCGTAACCATAGCTCGGATACAACTTGAAAGGGGATCGGTTACGGTGACCGGAAGCGCAACGGAAGTTTAAAAAATCAAATTTTTCATCAAAATTTTCGGCCACCTTGATTTAATGTGTAGCAAATACAATAAAACACAAAAATGACATTTATAGTGTGTTTAGAATTTTACCTATCAATCACAAGGATTGATGTATGGCTCCAACTAAGGTGTAAACACCTTAGCTCTTCAATGGTAGAAACTATCTTCAAGCTTCCTTTGAGCACTCCTTGCTCAACTATTAAGCCCACCACCCACTAGGTAGATCCCCTCTTAATTTGCACTAGAAAACTAAGAGGATTTTTCAATGAGAATTATTTTCTTTCCTCAACACTTGAAGAAGAAAAATGAGAGAAAAATTGAGGAGAGCACAAGGTGAAGTTTCGGCCATTGCATCTCAAAAATTGAGAAGGAACTTGTCTTGGTCTTGCAAAAAGCAAAAGACAAAAGGAGCATGCCAAGCCTTGATATTTGAAATAGTTGTCTCCAACTCTTCACCTCCCATGCATGCAATATTATATGGTGTTTTTAACAATTAAAAAACCATGGACTAAATTTGATTATCTCAAACATATTTGAGACTAATTAAACATTACTTGAATTTACCCAAGTCCCACTAGTTAAATAATTAATTTAAATTGAGCTCTACAAGGCTCAATATAATTTAATTAATTCAACACTTGAATTAATTTAATTATTTGGACTCTACTAGGTCCACTAGTGTTTAATTAATTCAACACTTGAATTAATTTAATTTAGTCCACAATAATGTTTATGAAAATCACAATTTTCAAATACATTATTCACTTGGCCAACTTTTAATTTAGGAACACTTCCATAAATTAAAATTTACATTTCTCTCATAGAAGTCATACTTGTATTTTTCTCACGCTTATAAACTCCTTTATAAGCCGTTCAACACATTGAACTATTTCTCTTCTCAACGGGATCTAGAAAGCTAGTACTTGTGTGGCCCTCAATGGTTCATTGAATACAACTAGCCGTGGGTTCACATCTCCATGTGATTCGGACTAAACATGTCCTTATATGAGCATACCCCAATTGCTCCATTCTTACTTATCAACTCCTTGATAACAAGAATGTCAGAACTCAAGTCATGATAGTACCCAACCAACCATGTTAAACACCTAGCAACATCGCTTACATGATTCCCTAGGTATCAAATGATAGTGCCTGCAAGAACCATTCAATTATGGTTAGCGTACAGTACGGTCCCTTCAACTCATATATCCCGACCGATTCAACAACCATTGGTTTATCGAGAGTTGTCAATGAATCGATACTATGTGTCATGTCGTAGTTGCATCGATGGTGTAATCTATGAAACCCCTTTCATAATTACCACCATACTCTGATCAGAGATTTCAACGTATATACACATGATAACACATAGGATATTCATACCCGAAGGTAAGCGGTGAATCCCCGACTACAATGCATCGACTCCTATATGTTTCGACAGAACACCCAACCTTGCCACCTGATGACCCCATGAGAGTCAGTAAACAAGTCAAAGTGTAATTCTAGCACATAGAGTCTCAATGTTGTCCCGGGTCATAAGGACTAATGGTGTACAACCATAAACCAGGACTTTTCCACTATATAAGTGAGAACTACTTGGAAAGTCCTTTATGGAGGGTTGTTCAGTGCACTCTACCAGGAGCACCTATCTGCATGCTCGGACATCACAATGTCCTCTACCAATGAAACATGGTACTCACATCGCAGATACTAGTCTCGAACTCTTGCGGCCTATATCCTTCTTAGCGGCGGCTGAATCGACTAGGAACTGTTTAGAATATACAGTATTCCAAATATGAGTTTCATGATACTCATCGTATGAGCATCTCATATTCTTTCTACTATATGTATATTCAAGGGCTTTATCTATGCAACTAGCATGGGTATACAGATAAAGATTTGCCAAAACAATAATTTCAAATATTATTAAAATAAAGATTGCTTATACATAGAGTTTCATTGTGAACACTCGGCCAACACTTTGGCTTGACGGGCACCTACTCTAACAATGTGATGATGTTTGGATTTCTTTGGTTCACTACTTTTTGTTGGCATGTTGAAAATTATATTTCAAACATTTGAGACCATTAAATTATTTTAACGATGTTTATGTGAATTTGTGAGCCACAAATTATGTATTTACTAAATCATTTGGTTTGTTACAATTATAATTATTAGTATTAGATATCGAACCCGGGCCCACACATTAGGTGGTATCAGAGCGTAAGATATTTGGGAACAGGGTAGATCGAGTCAGTTCTAATTGCTTGATCATGAGATATATTTGCTAGCATTATCATTGTATCATAATGTGAAATACATGATTATATTGAGATATTATATTGTTGAGCTTTATTTGAGATTTTTGAGATTGTTGAGTCTCGAGGGCCAGAGATGATTGATACAAGATTGAGATGATTATGATATTGTGATTTTATATGTGTTGATCTATTGTATATCAGACATGGCTACTCGAGGTAGAGGTCGTGGTAGACCTACACAAAACATACCAGTGGCACAAGATCAAGGCAGTGCTACTCATACTTAGATGGATATAACTCCGACTCCGATGGAGATACTGTTAGCCAGATTTCAGTCTTTACACCCACCGATGTTGAAGGGTACCGAGAATGCATTAGAGTGTGAGAACTGGTTGGAGAATATGGATCAATTATTTGAATCTCTGGAGTATCCAGATGATCGTAGGATCAAATTAGTTGTTCATCAGATATTAGATGTTGCTAAGAGTTGGTGGATCATGACAAAGAAAGCTTTAGAGGGTCGAGGTACGATTGTTACCTGGGATATTTTTAAATCTGAATTTTATCAATGTTTCTTTCCTACCTCTTACAGGAAAGATAGGGGAGCCGAGTTTGCAAATTTAAAGCAGGAAATCTGAATATTGAGGACTATGTTGCCAAGTTCTTGAATTTGCTGAGATTTGCTCCTCATATAGCATCCGATGAAGAAGCTAAGGCCGATCATTTCATAAATGGTCTTAATCCTGATATATTTACCCTGGTTAATACTGGAAGGCCTAACACTTTTGATGAGGCTCTTGATCGAGCCAAGGGAGCTGAAACTAGGAATCATCAGGCAGAGAGGTTCTCAATATTCGCAAAGACCCCAAGAACCACAGTTCCAACAGCAGTTCAGACATGTTAATACTGGCGGTAACAGTGGCAACATAAGAGAGCAGTTCAAGGCTAGAGGCAAATAATTTAAGAGGCATGGAAGTAATTTTTCGAGTTCTAGTGGATCGAGACAGTTTGGTTCAGTTCAGAGCACTGGTTATTCAGGCCCGACTTGTGGTCAGTGCGGTGGTAGATATTATATCGATCAGTGTAGAGGAGTTTCGGGAGCTTGCCATTTGTGTAACCAGGTGGGACACTATGCTCGAGTGTGTCCAAATCCTGGCAGTGATATATCTCAGAGTGAGGGATCATCGAGACAGACATCTCACCAGAATTGCCAGACTTCTACAGTTTATTCCTATCAGCAGTCAAATCGGACAGATCAGAACAAACAAAGTTGTAGCCACAGGGTAGGACAACCACCTAGACAGCAGGCCCGAGTTTTTGCACTTACTGAGGAGAGGCACATAATGCTCCAGATAATGTCATTTCGGGTAATTGTTTTCTCTCAGGTTATCCTGCTTATGTTTTGATGGATACTGGTGCATCACATACTTTCATAGCTGAGCACTTTGTCACATTGCATTCATTGCATTCTATACCATTATCATCTACTTTATCTATTTCTACTCTACTGGGCAAAGTGATGAGGTTTGCTGAAATGTTAAGTGGTTGTGAATTTCGTTACGAGAATAATGTCATTGAGCTTGATTGCATTGTGCTGGAGATGTCTGATTTTGACTGCATAGTTGGTATTGACATGTTGACAAGATACAGGGCTACTGTAGATTGTTTTTAGAATATTGTTAAGTTTAGGCCTCATATGACAGATCACTGAACGTTTTATGGTAAGGGTTCTCGAGCTAAGATTCCTTTGATATCTGTTTTGTCCATGACTCGTTTGTTGCAGAAAGGAGCAGAATGATTCTTGGTTTATGCAATTGATATTTCAAGGTCAGTACCTAAATTGGCAGATATTCCAATTGTTAGTGAATTTTCAAATGTATTTCCAGATGAAATTCTAGGATTTCCTCCAGTCCGAGAGATTGAGTTCTACATTGAGTTGATGCCAGGTACACAGCCTATTTCTAGAGCTCCTTATAGGATGGCGCCAATTGAACTGAAGGAACTAAAGGAACAACTTGAGGATCTATTGACTAAAGGATATATAAGACCAAGTGTTTCACCTTGGGGTGCTCCGGTTTTATTCGTGAAGAAGAAAGATGGGTCTATGAGACTTTGTGTCGATTATAGAAAGTTGAATAAAGCCACAGTAAAGAATAAGTATCCTTTGCCAAGGATTGATGATCTCTTTGACCAGTTGCAGGGTTCTTCAGTATATTCTAAGATTGATTTAAGATCCGGATATCATCAGTTAAGAGTTAGAGAGACAGATGTGCCTAATACTTCTTTCGTACTAGGTATGGGCATTTTGAATTTTTGGTTATGCCTTTTGGGTTGATCAATGCACCTGCGGTATTTATGGATTTGATGAACCGTGTGTTTCAACGGTATATAGATCAATTTGTTGTGATCTTCATTGATGGTATTCTTATTTATTCAAAATCTGAAATTGAGCATGTCGAACACTTGAGAGTTGTACTGCAGATTTTGAGAACTGAAAAGTTGTATGCTAAATTATCCAAATGCGAGTTTTGGTTAGATAGAGTGGTATTCCTTGGACATGTGATTTTGAGTGCTGGTATATCAGTTGATCCGAGTAAAGTTGAGGCAGTCATCAATTTGTCTAGACCGACATCAGTTCCTGAGGTACGTAGTTTTATGGGTTTGGCAGGCTATTATGGCAGATTTATTGAAGGATTCTCACAGATTGTGAGGCCAATTACCCAGCTAACACAAAAGAATGTACCATTTATTTGGTCACCGGCATGTGAGGCTAGTTTTGTTGAACTTAAGCAGAGATTGACTAGTGCTCCAGTTCTGACTATCCCATCAGGTGTAGGAGGATTTACAGTGCACGCAGATGCTTCACATCAAGGACTGGGTTGTGTATTAATGCAGCATGGCCGTGTTGTTGCCTATGCTTCACGACAGTTGAAGCCACATGAGTCTAATTACCCAGTGCATGACTTGAAACTAGCAGCAGTGGTTTTTGCGCTAAAGATTTGGCGTCACTACTTGTATGGAGGGACATTTGAGATATTCACTGATCATAAGAGTTTGAAATACCTCTTTTCACAAGCGGAGCTGAACATGAGACAGAGGCGTTGGTTAGATTTTTTGAAAGACTATGATTGCGAAATAAAATATTATACAGGAAAGTCTTATGCAGCAGCCGATGCTTTGAGTAGAAAAGTATGCAATATGTCCTTGATCACTAGCAGTGTATCTAACTTAATAGAAGAATGTTGTTTTTCTGGTTTGGATTTTGCGGTAGATACTCAATCTGTAAGAGTATTTATGATTCAGGCAGAGCCAGAGTTGTTTGTAAAGATTAAAGAGGCTCAAAGGTTAGATCAAAGCATTCAGAAATCAGTGGAACTCGTCAGATCAGGACATCGATCAGAATTTCAGGTCAATAATGAGGGTATTTTGTTTGTGAATGATCGTATTGTAGTTCCTAATATTTCAGATTTGAGGATACAGATTTTGCGTGATGCTCATTGCAGTAAATTCAGTGTACACCCTGGAAGTAAAAAGATGTACAATGATTTGAAGAAACAATTTTGGTGGAAAAGAATGAAATCTGACATAGCAGAATTTGTATCTCGTTGTTTGAATTGTCAACAAGTGAAAGCAGAAAGAAAGCGACCAGGAGGTCTTTTGCATAGCCTTAAGGTTCCAGAATGGAAGTGGGACCATATCACCATGGATTTTGTCACGAAATTGCCGAGGTCGTCGAGGGGTTGCAATTCAATTTGGGTTATCGTTGATAGATTAACCAAGTCTTCATGTTTTATTCCTTATCAGATGACATATAGGCATGATCAGATGGTCAGATTGTATATCAGAGAAGTTTTGAGATTGCAAGGTGTTCCTAAGTCCATTGTATCATATCGTGATCCCAGATTTTCTTCTCATTTTTGGCAGAGTTTACAAGAGGCCCTTGGTACTCGTTTGCATTTGAGTACATCATATCATCCTCAGACAGACGGACAGTCAGAACGTACTATTCAGACATTAGAGGATATGCTGAGAGCTGTAGTTATGGATTTTGGCATTGGTTGGCAAGATTCGTTACCACTTGTCGAGTTTTCTTATAACAATGGTTATCAAGTGAGCATTGGAATGTCACCATTTGAAGCACTATATGGCAGGAAGTGTCGATCTCCTTTGTATTGGGATGATTTATCTGAAGCACCAATTGTAGGACCTGATATGATAAGAGATATCACAGAGAAGGTGAAATTGATTCAGAGTCGTATGCGAGCTGCTCAGGATAGGCAGGCTAAGTATGCGAACATCAGAAGACGACCGTTGATTTTTGAGAAAGGTGACAGATTTTTTCTGAAAATATCTTCTTTCTGTGGTACAGTTAGATTTGGAAAGAAGGGTAAATTATCACCGAGATTCATAGGTCCGTATGAGATTTTGGAACGTGTTGGTGATTTGGCTTATAGATTAACTCTTCCTCCTGCGTTATCAGATGTTCATGATGTTTTTCATGTGTCCATGTTGAGGAAATATCATCCAAATCCTTCTCATGTACTTCCACCCGATGAAGTTGAGTTAGATCAGAATTTGAGCTACATTGAGAGACCGATTCAAATTCTAGATAGAAAAGATAAGCAACTCAGAAATAAATTGATACCGTTGACTAAAGTACAGTGAAACAGACATGGTGTCGAAGAGGCAACTTGGGAATTAGAAGATAAAATGAGACATAAATATCCAGAGTTATTCAAATGAAGTACGCTTGTATTCTCAGTTTTATTTTCAGTATTGATCATTACACATTAGACTTGAAAGAGATGATTGATTTCGAGGACGAAATCTATTTTTAGAGGGGAGGGATTGTAATGCCCGAATTTTGAAAAAAAAATAAATAAAATTTTGGGAGTAGTTGTGATGGTTTGTGACTTTACGTTATGAATGGTAATGAATGTTATAGAATGGAATAGATAATGGATGGGTAGAATTAAAGGTTGAATTTGAGCTAAATAGGTAATGGAAGTGCAGAAACGGTATGAAAAATGTGGCAGTAGTTGTGGTTTTTAGCATAATGTTTTGTATATTGATCCAATTGATGTGAGGCTACTTTCATTAGAAAGATAAGACATAAGGCTATAACTTTCTTATTTTGAGTTTTGGTCAAATCATTAGGGAAGATGAGACAAAAGTGGCCCGAATGAGCATAACGTTTTACTCAGACCTCCAAATGACATGAGGCCAATTGGAGATGCAAGCCACAATATAGAGCTACAACTTTCTTGTTGACCACTTTCGCAAATTATGAAGTTAAAAATGCGTTTTTGCCAGAATATTGCGCGCCCCTGCGCCAAAACACGCGCCAAAACAGCTGCAGCTCAAGTGGTTACCAGGATTGTAGCCAATATACCTATATGCCAGGAGGTTGAGGGGTCGAATCCTGGGAAGGCACAAACTCCACTTTCCTGGCGTGAAGAAGTCCGATGAGTAAGTGCAAGCTAGTCTGAATCCAGGAACTGTGATTGCAGGGTCTGAGGACAGGGCTAGGGCCTTACATGGCTCGACCATCGCTTGAGTAAATAAGGAGTTGGCTCGGGTGGTTCAAGCAAGGGTCAATTTCGAGATTTTAAAAATTAAATTGGAACGATGGGTCCACGGGTGTGGTTCATGGCTCGCAAGGGTAGAATATGCAATAAAAAGTTATGTTTAAAATTTGGGAAGAAAATAATGAGTTTTGAATTTATCAGAGATTTAATCACCTCTCGAATAATTAATTAAAAAATTAATTGAAATACCTAGATTTAAGCTTGATAAAAATATGAAAAATTATATTTAAACATAAATAACTATTTAGAATATGCCTATGTCATTAAAAGTGAGAAAAAGGATAAAATCGAGAATTTTTACGTCCAAGGGCAAAATTATAATTTTACACTTAAGAAAATATGTAAAATCTTGGCAGCATCCCAAAGGATCATAATGCACGTTAAATGATATTTTATGATTTAAAATGATGATTTGATGAAAATATGATATTTTATGATTTATGGTAAAAGTTGTGCAATTTTCACTATCTAAAATGTTATATTTGGAAAGTTATGATATTTTATGCTTTTAAAAGAAAATGAAAAAATATTTTGAGTGATGTGAATTGGTTGTGACAAATTATATATGATTTTGTGGAAATGTCTTAAGGGAATAGGCCCCAGAGAGATCCCATTTACGGGAGAAGGCCTAGAGGGAGCCCATTTACGGGAAAAAATCCCAGAGGGAGCCCGTCTAATGGAGAAGGCCTTCGTGGGAGCCCTGACGATCGTATTACCATGGTGGAGCCCTAGTGCCCACCCCCATGGACCATATGGAGCTAAGACTGCAGTCGACTAAAAGATAAATGCTAGTCACTTTCAAAGATCAAACTTCACCCAAAATGATATATGATTGAAAGGTTATAATTAAAATGATTTTATGATATGTGATTTAGTTATGCTGTAAAGATATTTCTAAAATGATTTATTTATGCTCAAAAGTTATTTTAAATTATTTTACGATTTATGCTTTAATTATGCTTAAATTATTTCAAATGGTTTATTGATGTTTAAAAGCTATTTTTAATAAAAATATGATTTTTAAATGCATGTGATTGTATATGTATTATTTGCTACTCATGTTTAGAACGTGCTGAGTCATTAGATCACTAGGTTTGTATGATGCAGGATTTGATGATTTTATGGGAGGCGCTGACGATTGAGTGGATCGAGGGACCTTTATGTTTCAACACTAGATATAAAATTTATGTTAATGATTCTATTAGAGATATTTTTATGCTTTAATTTTATGTTAGTGGATTTTTTAAAAGGTCGACATAGGATTTTTGGTTAATCGATGATTTAAGGAAATTTTGATACGCTTGAGGTTTAAATGTTAAATTATTATGATTTATGAAAATTTTAAGTTATTTTAATTAGTATTTTTGAGTCTATGATTTAAAAAAAATCGAGGTCGTTTCATATCACACCCTAATATGTGTTTATTTATTGGTTTCATGAAAAACATGATTTGCTTTATGGAACTTTCGTTTGTATGCATAGACACATAAAGAAGGTATGAATTTTTGCCCCAAAACTTGTTATATACTCGCGTGAAGGGGCTGCCATGAACAAGGATCATATAGGGATGTCTTTACACTAGTTTAAGGGTCCTAGGATGCGCGGTTTTGAAGCAGCACGAAATTAGAACAAGCTGGAACCATTATTGCATGATTTGAGGAAAGGGTTCGGGTATGAGAGTTAACAACTCATGGTATGGGGACCCGGACGCTAATTCATTTCTTAATCATCTTTGGGAATAATTGAATCAATTAAGATTAACAGGGTCTAAATTTTTTTTTTTAAATACAAGATTGCGCAACATATGAAATAAATCTTATTTCGTTTACAAGATCAATATCCATATCTAAGTACAAAAGTAAATCATATCAAACTACTGTTCATTCACTACATGTCAGGTAATGAAACAGATATACTTCTAAACCCGGATCTCCACGCTAATCTTGAATCTCTCATTCTCTTCTTGACCCTGATCCTGTACCACCTGTTGTCATGCACACATACAAACACAACAACAGCCGGATAACTCCGGTGAGAATATAATCCCAGTATAAACGATGTATACATGCAATCATATAAACATATATCAATAGCATGTATCAAATGTGAAAGACATGAATCGATATAAAGCTGTAAATAAACTCTGGACTCGTCATCTCAGACTCGACTCATTTCTAATCTAGGGATCCCGGTTCCTGGATATTACAATATACTGAATTTCCGCAATAGAAGTCAATCCACTCCTACGCAACATCGATATAAATCAAACATCCAGTGTCTTGGCATCTCCGCCTATGACTCAATACACGCTTTGCTATAACTCAATAGACTAAGCATATCAATCTCATAAATTGCAAATATCAATGCAATAAATAAAGTATGTGGTTTTTGGGAAACTCAAGTCCAATCTGACTCAAGTCGATCTCCCGGTTGACATTGATTTATACCTTTCTTTCGTTGGGGTTCGGCTCTAATCTGTATTCGAATCCTTCGATATATCAATCTGGAAAGACATTCCCAATAGGTATAATATCAATATAAAATCTCAATCAATCCTGGATATAATCAGAACTCAATCAAATTCTTTTAAACGACACAACGGCACCATCTCGATATACCCAGCAATACAATATCAATCAGATATCAATCTCAACCACTCATAATCAATAACTAATACAAATCTGATATCAAATCTGTATAATCTCAATCAAATCAATTCTGAAAAATCATAACAATTCTATACGATATCCATTCTTCAATCCGGTTTCGATTATACGATGTTTACTATGTCAAGAACCTCATATATCAATCATATTTGATTCCTTCAATATCATATTTTCAAATCATATCAGAACATAATAAAACTTACGTTCTTTTGAAGCCTGTAACGATAGGAATACAATACTGAACTCGGATCGAAATTCTGACGGATGGATCTTGTACACTCACCAATCTAAAATATAAAAAGGCGTAGGGAATTTCACCTATCTTTCTCTGAAGCTTTTTCTCTGGGACTTTCGTTCTTTTCCTTCTTCACTTCTGAAGGAATGAAATCAATATATATATATATATATCAATGCATGGCTAGGGCAAGTGGCTCATCCTTCAACCTGCACGTCTCGCGCATATGCGCGACCTCCCTCGGCGCATATGTGCGAGACACTATGTCTCGGCGCGTATCTTCACGGCAGCTCGCGCATATTGGCGCCCTCACTCGGCGCATATGCGCGAGGTTCTTTGCAATTCTCTGCCATACTCGCGCATATGCGTGGGTCCATGTCGCGCATATGGACGAGGTTCTCTGCCTACCTCGCGCATATGCGCCCGGCGAGGTCGCGCATATGCGCGAGGGCTCATCCTCGCATCATAATTCAAATCTTCTTTCCCGCTTTTTCGGTCCGATCCGTTCCGTCTAAAATCATATCAATTATCAACAAATCATTTCAGATTACAATAACAAAATTCTCGGGCATTACACATGGCACGGCCAGGGCTTGACCCAGATCTGGGGCTGGACGTGGTTTGGTGTGTGGAGGAGACCTAGCTAAGATAGGACTCAAGCTCGACGGCTAGGGAAGAACCATGCACGATGGGACTCTTCCCAAGCCTACCTGATAGATCAGAAGGTTAAGGGAGGGCTCGCGGTTGGGGCCAGGGACCAGTCTAGGTCTGTAGGGTCCTGAGGGGTTTCACGAGGGGCTGGGCTTGGTTGTGGCTCTAGGGCAAGGGTCTTAGCTGGGTTTCAAAAAGTCTTAGGGTTGTAGGGCATCTCGGCCGCAGCTTTTGGATTGTGCAGGTGCCTTCGGCGCGGGCTAGGGTCGAGTCCTAGGGGTACAGTGTGTCCATTAGGGTTCGTAGAGGGTCTGGGAATAGGTTGGATTGGGGTGGCACGAGCATGGCTCGAATAAATTGCATGATGTCTCGAGGGTTTGGTTTAGGGTTTGAGTTAGGGGTTTAAATAGCTGAAGAGTTTGAACATGGTTCAAAGGAGGTCGAATCATGGTTCACGAGGGTAATTTAAATATAAAAGTCTATGCTTTATATTTGGAAATTTTATAATAAATTTTGAAATTAATTCAAAAGTAAAATGCACTACGAATTAATAATTACTAAATAAATGAAAAGCCTTAAATTTAAGCCAAATAAAACTATGAGAAATTTAATTTAAACTTAAAAAATTATTTCGGATGGTCTAGAGTCAATAAAAGTATGAAAAAGTCAAAATCGATAAATTTTACGTCTAGAGATAAAACGGTCATTTTACACCAGAAAAATAGTGTATGTCATGGCAGTGCCCGGAATGCTGTAAAATATGTTAATATGATTATTTTATATTTTTATGGAGTTTTATGATATAACGTTAACGCTAAAAGATATGTTGCATGCTTGGTTTAAAAGAAAAATTATTATTTTATTCATGAATTTTATAAAGCGATGTAAATATGAAATGTTGAAGGAAGTGAAGTAATTTTGACTAATACGATGATACGATAATACGATGATATGTAAGGCCAAGGCTCAGTTGACGGTTGAGAGTGTCGCTGATGTCCCCACCGCCCAGTATTGTGGTAATACGTAGATGGATCCATCGACCTTCAGCTAATACGCAAGTCACAATTAACGATCTGAATTTAACGAAAGGAAAACGTATATGTATATGATGAAAATGAATATGTTTATGATGATATGAAAAATGTTTAAGTCTATGCATGTTATGAAATGTTATTTTAAGTAAAAGTATTTTCACAGTTGCATGTGATTGTATACGTATTACTTGCTATCAAGAATATTGTTTGCTGAGTCATTAGACTCACTAGGTGTGATAGATGCAGCTAAGCATGATATTAATGTAGAGAGAGGTCTTGATGGTTGATCTTTCCGGACTGAAGGTGCACATAACCCGAGGACCAACGCTAGTTTTTCCGCAGTTATGATTTTAAGTTTATGTTAAAGATTTTTACGATTATTATTATGCTTTTGAGTGGTTTTTTAGAGGTTGTTAGATTTAGCTTTATTTTGAGATATTGCTAAGTTTGAATTGGCATCGTTTGACGATTTTATGTTTTGAACTATTTCCTTTGGATTTTCAAATATGGTTAGATGTTTTATTTTATAATAGTGCAAAGTTATTTTAAAAATATTTTAAATATATATTTATATGTGTATCCGCCGAATCTAGTAGGATAGAAAAAAAAATTCTAGTACTTTTTATGCAACACAAGTAGTGGACGTTTCAGTTGGTATCAGAGCAATGTTCCTGTAAAGGGTTGTCCCACCGTCAGTGCCAGGAAGCTCAGTCGTCAAGCCTCAATCTGTAAGTTTAATTGTTTTATATGATTTTTATGATGATACCTTCATGATTACATGAATTATATGTTTACGTCACATATTTAATAGCTTTTTGAGAATATATGTTTTATATGCTTAAAGTTGCTAAAAAGGGATTAATATATGCTGGATGATTAGAGAACTTAGATTTAAATGCACGTTGGTTATGTTAGAATTTGGAAAACGTTCAGATATTATGCCTCTTAGACGGGCACCTGTTGCCGATGGGCAAGCCGATCATGTTGAGTATCGTCATGTGAATGCTCCCCCACCTCCTAATGGGAATGCTGCTACTTGTGCACTAGAGGACATGGCTCATTTCTTCGAGCAGCAGTTTCAGCAGGCTCCTAGCCCACAGCACGACATCTATGATTAGTTCCGGAGGCTACGGCCGAAGGAATTTTCTGGCACCACTGACCCATTTGCTGCTGAGGGTTGGATTCGAGCACTTGAGGTGCATTTTTGCTATCTGAATAAGGGAGATTTCTACCGCATTAGATGTGCCACTTATATGTTTTGAATTGATTCTTCTCTATGGTGGGAAGGAGCTGAACATGGTATTAATCTCGCCACACTTACTTGGGAGCAATTCAAGAATATATTCTATGAGAAGTACTTTAATACTGATGTCTGAGGACGATTTAAGAGGGAATTTATGACTCTCCGTCAGGGATACACTTCTGTGGCTGAGTTTGTGAGGAATTTTGATAGGGGCTGTCACTTTGTGCCCCTCATTGCTAGGAATGCTGCCGAGAAGCTTAGACACTTTCTGGATGGTATACGACCTACTATACGTTGTGACATGATGATGATGCAACCTATGGAGTATGCTGATGTCACTTCCTATGCATTTCAAGCCGAACAAGCTTTGAAAGATATTGATTTTGAGATGCAGCTCAAAAGACAGCAACACCGGCAGAATTCTCAGTCGAATAAGAAGCCATACATGGGACCCCCTAGAGCTCAAGGTTAACGAAATCCCCAAGGACAAGTAAAGAGGCCAGGACCACAAAAAACGCCCACAACCTGGAGCACCGAAACTTGCAGAGGAACCACTCTGCAAGAAGTGCAATCACTTACATTATGGAAAATGCATGTGGGAAACTTTTAGGTGCTTCATATGCAAGGAGGAAGGACATAAAGCTGCAGATTGCCCAAAGAAGAAAGCACCTACAGTGGGAGAGCCTATGTTATGCATTTCTAGGAGGCTGAAGAGGAGCCAGACAGGACTCTCATTACCGGTAACCTAGTTACTTAATGTTTTTATATTGCTTTTATTGCATGAAATGTTAAATTTGTTATGATAATTGGATTTGGGATCAAGAATAACCTAGTGGAAATTAGGTTGCATGCCCTACCTTATTTGGACTTAAGAATTGATGATGGAAATTATAGAAATTGGACATGATTTTTTAGCCTTAATTTATGTAAAGGATGTAATAATTCAAATAAAAGTTCTATGGCCAAAAATGGAGAAAAAATCATAACTTTGAGCATGTTGGGCAATTTCGAAAATTTGAGGAACAAATTGTAATTTTCGAAAATTGGAAGGACTAAATTGCAATTAACGAAAACATAAGGGGCTAAAATCAAATTTACAAAAATGTAAGGACCAAAGTGCAATTTCTAAAATTTATGGGACTAAAATAAAAATTTCCGAAATTTAAAAGGGTCAATATGCAATTTTCGAAAAAAAATTTGGACTAAATTGTAAATTTATGAAATGTAAAGGGTTAAAATGTAAATTTTCATGAAATGCTAAGGTTCAACGCGTAATCTTCACATAACTTTGGGAAAATAATGATAGAAATTCCTTAAGTTTCAACATGAAAAGATTTAAAAGACGTTTTCGTCGCAGGGAGGATATTCATTCTAGGTGTAGCTACCTATGCACTGCTAGATTCGGGAGCTACACATTGTTTCATATTTTAAACTTTCTTCAAGCGACTGGATATTAATCGTGAGGATATGGGAATGGATTTCAAAATTTCTATTCCTTCTAGTGACCAAATGATCACGTCCAGTTTTATGAAGAATCTGGAACTTCGTTTATATAAAGATGTGGTTCGAGCAGATATTATCGTACTCCTGATGCCTGAATTTGACATCATACTTGGTTTGGATTGGTTATCAGCAAATGGAGCTTTTATAGATTTTCGTCAGAGATCAATGACTATTCGACCGCCTAGCGGGAAATCTTTTAACTTTGAGGTGGCGAGGAACAAGTAAATGTCATATATTATCTCTTGTCTTTGTGCAAGGAAACTTATGAGACGAAGATGCCAAGATTTTTTAGCATGTGTCACTACAGCACATGCTTCTATCAGTCAGAAGTTAGAGGATGTTGAGATCGTCAGAGACTTTACTATTGTCTTTCCTGAGGACGTTTCTGGCATTCCACCTGACCATGAGGTGAAATTTTCTATTGCGTTGATGCCGCGCACTGTACCTATTTCTAAAGCACCTTATTGTCTAGCACCTGCTGAAATGAAAGAATTAAAAGATCAAATCCAAGAATTGCTAGACAAGGGTTTTATTCGCCCTAGTTATTCTCCGTGGGGCGCACCGGTATTGTTTGTGAAGAAGAAAGATGGTTGTATGCGACTCTAATTGATTATCAAGAGCTGAATATAGTCGCTATCAAGAATAATTATCCCTTACCAAGAATTGAAGACTTATTTGATCAACTACAAGGAGCATCGATATTCCCGAAGATTGATCTTCGTTCTGGTTACCATCAGTTAAAAGTAAAAGGGTCCCATGTTCATAAGACAACGTTTAGGACTAGATACGGTACTACGAGTTTTTGGTCATGCCATTTGGGTTGACCAATGCGCCAGCGATCTTCATGGATCTCATGAATGGCATATTTCAGCTATATCTGGATCAATTCATCATAGTCTTCATTGACGATATTTTGAGATATTTCAAGAATAAAGAGGAGTATAGTTGGCATTTGAGGACATAACTGGAAGTACTGGAAGATAGGAAGTTATTTGCGAAGTTCAGCAAGTGTGAGTTTTGTCTTTATAGAGTGGCATTCTTAGGCCACATCATTTCTATATATGGAGTCGAGGTTGATACGAGTAAAGTTGAGGTAGTGAAAGAATGGCTACTACCGAAGAGCGTAACCGAGATCCGAAGTTTCTTGAGACTAGCTGGCTATTATCGGAAGTTTATTTAAGGATTCTCATCTATTGCGGTACCCATGACCGCCTTGACAAAGAAGAATGCAAAGTTTGCATGGGGATCCGAGTGCCAAGACAATTTTGACAAGTTGATGCAAACTTTGATTTCAGCGCCAGTTTTATCGATGCCATCGAGGCAAGGAGAGTATGTTCTTTATACCGACGCTTGAAAACTTGGTTTGGGTGCAGTTTTGATGCAAAATGACCAGGTTATAGCGTCGAGACAGTTGAAAGTTCACGAGAAAAATTACACCACTCATGATCTTGAGCTAGCAACAGTGGTATTTGCACTGAAGATTTGGAGACATTTTTTGTATGGGGAGAAGTGCAAGATTTGCACAGACCATAAAAGTTTGAAATACTTATTCACACAAAATGTGTTGAATATGAGACAATGAAGATGGTTAGAGTTGGTGAAAGACTACGACTATGACATTAGATACCGTCCGGGAAAAGCTAATGTAGTAGCACATTGAGTCGAAAGGCAGCAGTTCTTACTCAATTATCACTTCAAAGACCACTACAGTCCGAGACACAACGGTTTGAGCTTACAGTATATGTTAGGGGCGAGGCCCCTAATCTTGCCACCTAGTCAGTACAATCGAATTTGAGAGATAGAATCCGTGAGGGATTGTCTACTCATGAGCAATTGCAAAAGTGGGGAATGAGAGATGAAGCCAAGGGCCGGAAGCTGTATTCTGAAGTGGATGGTATAGTTCATTATCGAGATAGTTTATGGGTTCCTAGTGAAGACTCTTTGAGGGAGCTCATTATGAAGGAAGCTCATGACACACCATATTCCATTCATCCTGGAAGCACAAAGATGTACCTAGATCTTCAATTGTTATATTGGTGGCAGGCATGAAATGAGACATCCCGCGTTTTGTGTCCGAATGTTTGACATGTCAACAAGTTAAAGCAGAGCATCAGAAGCCAGTGAGAAAGCTTAAGTCACTTCCTATTCTCGATTGGAAATGGGAAAATATTACTATGGACTGTTGTGGGTTTGCCGAGGACTATCAAGAGGTTTAATGATATATGGGTGATAGTGGATTGTCTTACAAAATCAGCGCATTTTCTACCTTTCAAGACAACATTCACCATGACACAGTATGCCGATTTGTATATTCGAGAGATAGTTCGTCTGCATGGGATTCCCTGTTTCTGACAGAGATCCGACATTTATATCGTCTTTATAGAAAGGTCCGCATGCAGCGATGGGGACTAAATTATTATTCAGTACAACGTTCCATCCTCAAACCGATGGTCAATCTGAAAGAGTTATTCAAATTTTAGAGGATCTACTTCGAGCTTGTGTGATCGATTTCCAAAGAAGTTGGGAATCAAAATTACCTCTAGTGGAGTTTACCTATAATAATAGCTATCAATCATCAATAGGGATGGCTCCTTATGAGGCACTATATGGAAGGAAGTGTAGATCACCTATACATTGGACGAGGTTGGCGAAAGAAGGGAAATTGGTCCTGACTTGATCGAACAAACAGTCGAGCTAATAGTCAAAGTTCTAGAGAGAATGATGACTGCACAAAGCCGACAGAAAAGTTATGCCGACAAGCGACGAAGAGAGCTACAGTTTGCAGTGGGAGACCACGTATTTGTTAAAATATCACCTATGAAGGGTGTTATGCGATTTGGCAAGAAAGACAAACTTATTCCAAGATTCAAAGGGTCATTGGAGATTTTGGACAGGATTGGAACTCTAGCCTATAGAGTGGCATTGCCACCGATGCTATCTGGAGTACACAATGTGTTTCGTATCTCAATGCTGCGAAAGTACATGTCAAACCCTTCACATGTACTAAATCATGAACCTCTGCAATTGACTCCAAATATGACTTATGAATAAAGACCTGCACAAATCTTGGGTAGACAAGAAAGAAGACTCCGAAACAAAGTTATTCCAATGGTCAAGGTCAAGTGGCTAAATCACTCGGAGGAAGAAGCTTCTTGGGAAACAGGGAGGGACTTGAGGAGTCGCTACCCGGAGTTATTCGGTAAGTTCTAATTTTGATGATGAAATTTTATTTAAGGGAGGGGGAAGTGTAAGGTCCAAAAATAAGACGATGTAATCCAAATTGCATGCAAATCTAGAAAAAAATGGAAAATGGCTAATTAAATGATTTTAATTGCTTAAATTAATTTTTTTTGATATGTTTAGATGGTTTTAAGTATTTTTCAGCCTGAATGCTTAAAACTGTATTTTTAAATGTTATTCGAGATGTGATCGAGGAACGGAGAACGAAGGTTGGAAAATGAGAAAATATTTTATTAAATAATTGTTTTTAATTATTTACAATAAGGTTGATGCTTTATGATATTTTTGAAAATAAGGAGTTATGAGGGGATTTTATACGCCCAGACGTAATTTTTATCGGTATTCGATTTTCAATGAAAATAGAACTTTTTGACAACTCGGCTAATAATTTCACGAACTTTCTTAAACGAAATATTTTATAAATACACTAATGGACTTAATGGACCTATTATACTAGACTAATGGGCTCTAGATTGCACACCCATGTATTTACTAAAATAGAAGCCTAAACGCTACCCCATTATTTTCATTAGACACGCTCTCTTTCCCCAAAACACACAAGGACTCTTCCTCCCCTCAAACAACATGGCACACACAATATTTTTCAAGGGAAAGCATCGGATCTTGCAAGAAAAGTCCAGCCAAGGTCATTCGTCGTTGTTCTTCACATCTCAACGAATTTGTCATACGTAAAATACGCAAAGGCACGCCATAATTCTTTATTTTTCTCATCTATCACACCATAATATGTGTTTATTTATTGGTAGCATCAGAAACATGATTTGATTTATGGAACTATCATTTTTAATCATAGACACATGAATAAGGTATGAATATTTGCCCCAAAACTTGTTATATATTCGCGTGAAGGGGCTGCAATGAATAAGGATCTTATAGGGACGTCTTTTTACAAATTTATGGGTCCTAGGATGCGTGGTTTTGAAGCAGTACGAAGCTAGAACAAGCTCGAACCATTATTGCATGATTTGAGGAAAGGGTTCGGTTTTGAGGGTTAACCACGCATGGCACGGCTAGGTCTTGACCCGGGGCTGGGGCTGGACGTGGTTGGGTTTTTGGAGGAGTACTAGCCACTCTATGACTCAAGCTCAACGACTAGGGAAGAACCCATGCACGATGGGAGTCTTCCCAAGCCTACCCGAGAGATCAGCAGGTTAAGGGAGGGCTCGTGGCATGGGGCGAAGGGCCAGGCTAGGTCTGTAGGGTCCTGATGTGTTTCACAAGGGGCTGGGCTTTGTTGTGGCTCTAGATCAAGGGTCCCAGGTGGGTTTCAAAGAGTCTTAGGGGTGTAGGGCATCTCGGCCGCAGCTTATGTCTTGTGCAGGTGCCTTCGGCGCGGGATAGGGTTGATTCCTATGGGTCCAGTGGGTCCATTAGGGTCCATAGAGGGTCTGGGAAGAGGTTGGCTCGGGGTCGCTCGAGCATGGCTCGAAGAAATTGCATGATGGCTCGAAGGTTTGGTTTAGGGTTCATGTTAGGGGTTTAAATAGCTAAAGGGTTCGAACGTGGTTCAACGGGGGTCAAATCATGGTTCACAAGGGTATGTTAAATATAAAAAGTCTGTGATTAAAATTTGGGGATTTTATAATAAAGTTTGAAATTAATTCTAGATTAAAACGCACTACGAATTAATAATTACGAAATAAATGAAAAGCCTTAAATTTAATCAAAATAAAAATATGAGAAATTTAAATTAAGCTTAAATAATTATTTGGGATGGTCTAGAGTCAATGAAATTAATAAAAAGTCAAAATCGAAAAATTTTACGTCTAGAGGTAAAACAATCATTTTACACCTGAAAAATAGTAAACGTCATGGCAATGCCCAGAATGCTGTAAAATATGTCAATATGATTATTTTAAATGTTTATGAAATTTTATGATATAACATTAACGCTAAAAGATATGATGCATGCTTGGTTTAAAAAAAAATTATTATTTTATGCATGAATTTTATAAAATGATGAAAATATGAAAGGTTGAAGAAAGTGGAGTAATTATGATTAATACGATGATACGATGATAGTTAAGGTCAAGGCTCAATTGACGGGTAAGAGTGTCGCTGATGTTCCCGCGACCCAGTACTGTGGTAATATGTAGATGAATCCATCGACCTTCAGCTAATAGAAAGTCACAATTAACGATCTGAATTCAACTAAAGAAAAATGTATATGTATATGATGAAAATGAATATGTTTATGATGATATGAAAAATGTTTAAGTCTATGCATGTTATGAAATGTTATTTTAAGTGAAATCATTTTCACTGTTTCATGTTATTGTATATGTATTACTTGCTATCAAGATTATGGTTTTCTGAGTCGTTACACTCACAAGGTGTGATGGATGCATCTGAGCATGATATTAATGTAGAGGGAGGTCTTGATGGTTGATCTTGATGGACTAAAGGTGCACATAACTCGATGATCAACTCTAGTTTTCGCAGTTATGATTATAAGTTTATGTTAAAGATTTTACACACTAAGGAAAATATGCTTTTAAAACTAAGCTGATAACACGTTGAAGTGTTCCCTCTGGGCTGATTGCTTCTTCAAAGCTGATAAGCATTATGTGTGCCATCTCTGTATTTTATCTTTTCACTCGTCAACTCTCATTTCGTCTTCACTGATCTTCGGCTTCCATTTATAGGCGTTTAGCTGAACTTACAGTGAGACTCAGTGAATGAATCCGTTGCAGTTTGAATTTGTCCTCCAAATAGATATCTGGAACATTTGGCTTTAAGCACTGCTGCAACGTCTCTTATTGTACCTTGTTCGTACAATAGCTTTTGTACCTTCGTGCACAGCTGGATTAAGCTTGTCGAATTTGCAAACTGGTTCGCTCCTAACTATTGTTCTGAACTGGTCAATTGAACTTGTCTGGAACTGGTGAGGTGAAATCAGTTGACTCGTCAGCTGAACTGATTTCACTGATTCAGTTGAACTGGTCAATTGGTCTATTTATCAGTTGAACACTTCATCAGCTGGTCGGGCTTCTGAAGGTCTTCTGTTAAACCACCTATCAACTGGACAATCGGTTGAACTGCTTTTGATACTTCAGTTGTACTGGTTCAGTTCAATCAATCATACAGTGAGACTCAGTGAATAAATCCGTTGCAGTTTGAATTTTTCCCCCAAATAGATATCTGGAACATTTGGCTTTAAGCACTGCTGAAACGTCTCTTATTGTACATTGTTCGTACAATAGCTTTTTTACCTTTGTGCAAAGCTGGATTAAGTTTGTCATATAGGCAAACTGGTTCGCTCCTAACTATTGTTCTGAACTGGTCAATTGAACTTGTCTTGAACTGGTCAGGTGAAATCAGTTGACTCATCAGTTGAACTGATTTCACTGATTCAGTTGAACTGGTCAGTTGGGCTATTTATCAGTTGAACACATCATCAGCTGGTCGGGCTTCTGAAAGTCTTCTGCTAAACCACCTATCAACAGGACAATCAGTTGAAATTCTCTTGATACTTCACTTGTACTAGTTCAATTTAATCAATCAGTTGGCACTTTCAGTTTGCGTCTCGATAGCTTCAGTTTAAGCTTGGTAGTTGATCAGTTTGAAACCTGATCAGTTTCAGTTTCTGTGCACTTAGGTAAACTCATTAGAAACCAATAAACAAGTTTTTTAACATCAAAATCAAGATTGCGAACATGAAATATTCCAACACCTCGTATGGTCCCCAGCCTCCGTTCCTCGATCACATCTCTAATAACCTTAAAAATAAGTTTTATGCATTCTGGTAGAAAAAATATTTTAAACATGTAAAAAATCCTACCATATTTACCAAATTCAATTATAATAAATTAATTAAAATACATAATAAATTTGATAACTTTCATGCATGTTGTTCACATGGAACTTCAAATTTTCGAGACGTTACAATATATTCCCCTTAAATTGAATTTTGTCCCTGAAATTCACTTATTATTGATAATCAAAAGTTTAGACTCTTAGTTCTAGTGCTCAAATAATCTACGCTTTCATTGTCCATGTAATGCCCGGTTACTCGTACAAATGATAATAAGGCGTTTAAGTCATTTAATATGTAGTTATTTAGCTCATTATGTTTTACATGTTGATTTAGGTGTGAATATGGTTTCTAGATTGTCCATGGTGTATTGAGAATGAATATGTGTTTAAATAGTGATAGTAAGATGTGTAGGTAGAAGTAGTGTAATGAAGTTGGTAGGAAATAAGATGAAAATATGGCAGTTTTGACGGGTTTTAGCATAATGATTAGAATATTTATCCAAATTATGTGAGGTCATAACCATTAGAAAGCTAAGATATAAGGTTACAACTTTCATGTTTTGAGTTTTGTCCAAATCATTGTGAAGACGAGCCAAAAGCGCCCCGAAGTGTGTCGTGTGTATCGTCATTCCTAAAATGACACATTCTGGTAGATTGACCATAATGTTTTTCTCATACCTCCAAATGATATGAAACCAATTGGAGATTGAGGCCAAGACATAGGGCTACAACTTTCATGTTTATCACTGTTTCAAAATATGTAGGGAAGAGACGTTTCTGGAGCGATCTTTAACGAACTTGTGCGCAGAGGCATAATGTGTGGCGCCCGAGCGGTAAGATCTTACCACCCGAGCGCCGGTGCACGAAATTTTCATATTTTCGACATAATGTTCCGCGCTCGAGCTATAATATCTTACCGCCCGAGCGCTGCCTTGCATATAAGAAGATAAGTTTAGAAATCTTTAAGCTTCCTCATCACTCCATCAACTTCCTAACAGCAAAGAACTCGAAAGAACTCCAAGAAATCTTCCTCCAAATGCTTTCTTCCTCCTCTTCTTCATCATTTTGAAGCTAGTAATTAGTTCTTCATCACAATAGCCTCCTAGGGTGGTAATTATTCAACTCCTTAATGGTTGTTTCACCTAGTATAGACATAGAAACTGAATTATTGATATATTTGATAGTATAGGAGTGAGGAACATCGTCTCAACCCAGTATTTGTACTCTTTGTGTAGAGGCCCGAAATTCGTATTTGAAAATTTGCGGAATAATTTAAAATTTTTCTTTAAAAATAAATAACTTGCCTCATTCATAAAATAAACTGATAAAAGGTTTACTGTTAAAATAGCAGCGGAAGTATATATATGTTTTTCAAAACAACAACTTAAAATAATTCATCGTGATAAAAATGTTTGAGCATAAAAATAGTAAATGAACTGAAGCATGAGGTCCACGGGTTCCTACTACTGCCGACCCAAGATGGCTCACTGGTCCCCGCCCTCGGTCCCGACCTCATCAGTACCTACAACAATCAAGTCTAGTGAGTCTAAAGAC
The DNA here is from genome assembly GCF_025594145.1 of Primulina tabacum. Classification (NCBI taxonomy): domain Eukaryota; kingdom Viridiplantae; phylum Streptophyta; class Magnoliopsida; order Lamiales; family Gesneriaceae; genus Primulina; species Primulina tabacum. The sequence goes on along the minus strand of NC_134555.1, from coordinate 17,188,903 downwards.
TCAGCATGCATATATCGTGAATAACAAGTAAAATATATATCATAAAATTTCATGCCATGCAAAGATATCATATCGTAAAGCGTAACGTGAAAATCGTGTCATGAATAATTATAAATACGTGCATAACTGAAAATCGTACGTAAAATGTTTGCTCATTAGAGCCCTGTCATAAAATAGCATATCATAATTTTCTGTTGAGATTATGTTCTACGCAAGTGGCCCATAACATGAACTGAATCGTCTGATAAGACTAAACCTCAGTATACTGGACGGTAGAGATCATCACAGCCCTTGGACTGGATTTCCGTACCCATACGTGAACATGAACCGGTCAGTAGCCACTGGATGAAGTAATAATCCCAGGAGTGTGAAATGGCCACAAGACATATCGCATTGTGGGGACCCGGACGCTAATCATCTTCTTAATCATCTTTGGGATTTAATTATCAATTAAGATAAACAGGGTCTAAAAATTTTTATTTTTCTTTTAAAATGCGGAAGGTAATGGAATCAATCTATTATACAAACCAGTATAATAATACAAATCTTGCACAACATGCTTCTAGTTCAAACTAATCTAAGGTTTAACTACTAAATTTCAAGTATTAAACCAAGTCTAATCAGACTCGCCTCCGCTCTCTTCGCTTTACTCAAGGCGTCAGCAAAATGATAAGGTCGCTGCATATTCATCAATGCAACTATCTCCGAGTTCAATCCTCTGATGAACTGATCCGCTACAGCTTCATCATTCCCAATTACATGAGGAGCAAAACGCAGTAGAGTAGAGAATTTCGCAACATATTCTTCAATATTCAGTTGGCCTTGTCTCAAATTCTCAAATTCTGCTTTCTTGTCCTCCCGGTACGAAACTGAGAAAAATCTTCGATAAAATTCAGTTCTGAATATTTCCCACGATATCACTGTACCTCTCTGTTCTAGCATTCTTTTACTTGTAATCCACCAACTCCTGGCAGTCTCTCGTAACTGGTGGAATATCAGTTTAATTCTATGCTCATCTGAATAATCAAGTAAATCAAACAGTATTTCTATGTCATCAAACCAGTTCTCACAATCTTCAGACGTCTCGGTACCACTCAGAATCGGCGGCTGAAATAACTGAAATTCTCTCAACTGTATTTCCATCTGAGTTTCTGATACATCTATCTGTTCAGTCGAAGTACTACCCCTTTCTGGAATTCTCCGTGGAGGTATATCTGCTTATCAAAACATTAGCACTCAAATACTACAAATCTGTTCCAATCTTTCTCTGATCATCTTACTGCTGATCATGAATCAGATCTGATTCATACTCAATAATACATAATACCAACTCAAATCAGATAATCAGGTAACCATATATTTCAAAAAACATAATCTCATGCTAGCATACACAATGTAAATCAACATTAACATAAATCTCATGCTAGCAATCACATGCAAGGAAAGAAAACTCAATCTACCCCGCTCATTCTCTTCTATCTCAGTCTAAAGGATCTATCACTCTGATACCACCTGTTGTGGGGACCCGGACGCTAATCATCTTCTTAATCATCTTTGGGATTTAATTATCAATTAAGATAAACATGGTCTAAAAATTTTTACTTTTCTTTTAAAATGCGGAAAGGTAATGGAATCAATCTATTATACAAACCAGTATAATAATACAAATCTTGCACAACATGCTTCTAGTTCAAACTAATCTAAGGTTTAACTACTAAATTTCAAGTATTAAACCAAGTCTACATCCAAGTCCGGAATCGCCACTCTAATCTCGATCTCTCATCATCTTCTTGACCCCGATCTTGTCTCACCTGTTGTCATGCACACATACAAACAAGACAACAGCCGGATAACTCCGGTGAGAACAAATCCCAGTATAAATAATGTATACATGCAGTTAACTGAATTAACATAAAAGCATGAATTATATCTTATCACATGTAGCATAATCAAACAACATGTATCAATACCAATCTGTAAATAACATCTGAATTGTAATCTACGAAACATAAATCAATACAAATCTGTAAATCAAGTTCTAGTCTCGATATCTAAGACTCGACTCATCTCTCATTCTGATCTAGGGATCCCGATCTAATTTAGACTTTGGTATGCTGTATCGAATGTCTACAATAGACGTCGATCTACATCTAAGCTCATCGATATACCGTAAGTCTAGAGTCTACGCGGTTCTGACAAAGACTCAGCGGTTCTGCTCTAGCTAGGCTTATCTGCCCTAGACTCAAACTCTGGCTCTGGCTCTAATATAATTCAATAGACTACACATATCAATCTGATAATCTTCAAATATCAATGCAATAAAGTAAAGTATGTGATTTTGGGAAACTCAAGTCAAACCTAACTCGAGTTGTGCAATCCCGAATCAACATTTATTTATACCTTTATCTTCACGATCTGATGAAGACGAAGTATTAAAGTCAACTCTGTCCATATCCAATCTGATAACGACAATCATATAAATACCATATCAGTATATAACTCAATACAAGACCTGTTCTGATCAATACTCAAATCGGTATATAATCTGATCCATATCTGAACAAGGTACAATCTAATTCATATCAATGATATCACGATACAATCGAAATCATTACTGAATCTGATCAATCTCAATCAATACTGAATCTGATCAATATCAATCTACTGATGTTTTGACGGCATAACAATACAGTGACGATAACCCCATCTATCTCAACATCACAGATATAATACCAGTATCAGTATAACTCATAATCTGAATAATAACACAACTCTGATATAGAATCTCAACTAAATCAACTCTGAAATTCATAACAATTTCATAAACAGTCTATTCTTTAATCTGACTTCGATTCTATGATGTCTAACATGTCAAGAACATCATATATGAATTCCATTTAATTCTGACAACATCATAATTTCAGAACATGTCTAAACGTAACAAAACTTACGTCCAGTTGTAGCCTGCGTCGCTAGGAACTCGGTACCGAAGTCGGATTCAAAATCAGACGGACGGATTTTGCACAAAATGCGTAAGGATTTTTGGAAATTTCCTCGCTTCTCTCTCGATTTCTTCTGCAGATTAACGTTTGTATGTGTATATATATATATATACAAGTTCATGCAATAAGCCAAGTGGCAATCTTACGTTTTGCATGCCACGCGCATATGCGCGCCCAAAATCCGCGCATATGCGCCGGAAGCACTGTCCGGCTCCTAGACTGCTCGTGCATATGCGCGCACTGACATCGCGCATATGCGCGAGACCTACTGTCTCCGCATATATCCTGCACATCGCCTCGCGCATATGCGCGACTCATCTCCGCGTATATGCGCGAGACTCTCTGGAGTCACTCGCATAGGCTTCACGCATATGCGCGACATCTTCCGCGCATATGCGCGAGGTCTTCTGCCTGTTTGGTGCATGTGCACGCAACCGGTCGCGCATGTGCGCCGATGCTACTGTCCTCGCACATCCATTTTCACACGCGATCTCATTTCGTGTCTCGGTTAGCCCTTTCGTAATTATCTCGATTAAAAATCAATAATCGTATTAATTATTGCCAAATCATTTCAAATTAATCTCAGATTACGGTAATCAAATTCTCGGGCCTTACACGCATAAATCTCAAAAATAAACTTTTATATTTATGCACGTAATATAATTAAATTCCTGAGTTATTTTACCAATTGGGTTGGATCGTTCCCAGGCTCGCTGTGACCTAATTCTAACATGAAAACATGCAAATAACTTGACTTGACCATGCAATTAACTTATCTTGACCAACGCTTCAAAATCGAACTAAAAACGAGGCTTTTACGCCCAACAAACTTAATATTTAACCATGACTTCGTACCAACCCGAACCAACATTGAACCATCATTTAGTCATGATTAAAATACACCTAAAATACTGGAAAATAATTACCAAGGGCTGCAATACACGAAATTTGTGCATGGAGGCCAAAATCATGAAACGCTCTTTCGAGAGTCACTTTGGCACATTGCACCGTAAATTTTTGTACGACCTCTAAACTTAACCAAATCACAAACGGCCAAAAACATGACCTTCTTAACTCAATAAGGTACTGTGCAGTCCAAGGCCATAGGCTAAAAGCCTACCGAGAACTCAGACAACGCCTCTGAACCGAAGCTAAAGCTGCTGTCCAATAGAATACAGCAGCAGCTCTTGTGCTTCCGTGTTTCATTTTCGAGACTATCGGCCATTGAGGCTTGAACCACCAGCCAGAGCCTCTTACCAACATCCTAAGGAGTGACTCAGACCATGGCTAAGGGATAAAATCCAGCCACAACCCAAGCAAAACCGTAGGACAACCCGAAACTCCCACCCGAGGAACCATGCTGCGCCCGTGGGGAGTATTGCTGAACTTGCTGTCTTCTCTCATTATAGTGGCCATGTGATCGACCATGGCATGATCTAGACATCATGAGGCATTGTGTGAACCATGGATAAGGGCTAAAAAGCCAACCAATATCCACACCAATCCTCAAAACCGAAACTACTCACACAACTCGAAAAAGAAAGAAAACCAAGGGACTGTCTTGTTTTGTTTTAAAACCGATGGGACTATGAACCAAGCCATGAAAGGTCATCTTGGTCACATCCTAGACATGCTAGGGAAGTGTTCAGACCGTGGTTATATGCCATAGGCCAACCAAGATCCGAACTCTCCCTTAAACAACCAAAACCGAAACTTTGAGAGACAATTCTACACTAGGGGAATGTTGCTGTAATTTCTCAATCAAACGTGCATGGGGCTTGAACCAATGGACCAACATGGTCCTAGTACACCCTAGTACATGCCTAGATGCAGCCTTGGGTGCCTGGAAGCGAGCCAAACCCTGAAACCATCAAAAACATCAAAACCGTGAGGTGCACAAGTGAAGGGCCGAAAATCTGCACAATGTTTTTCGAAAGTTTCTTGACATGATTTCGGTTTTGTCATGGATCAAGCACATGTAATGATTTAAAAATAGATATATAACTTGATTGAAGAGCAAAGAAATAATATAGACATGCCTTGGATTTGTTTGAAACGAAAACAAATCAATTACGACGACACGGCGCGGAGGAGACGGAGTTGCTTTGCTTTCTACTTTTCTCTCTAGAAACTCACGATTTTTCTCTCAAATTTAATCTGAATTTCGAGAATGAGGAGGGAGAATGGAGGCTAGGAATGAAGGGAAAGTCTACAAATAAAATAGGATAGAATGGCAAGATCATATCTTTCTATCCTAGAGTTTTAGAGATAAGGAAATGGGGTGTGATATCAAGGGATTTGAGAGGGATATGGGAGAGGTATTGGCCGAATTTTAGTCTAGGTTCAAGGTGGAATATTGCTTAATTATAAATTACTAGGTGATTAAAAAGGTGGGGGAATTATCTTCCAAGAAAAGAATAAGGAAAGAAATAAAATGGTGAGTTGTCAAAACAATTTTTGAATTGCTAAGGGGGCCGAAATCTTGCTTATCAAATAAGGATAGATAATTGCTTAATTAATAATTTTAGTTGATTAAAAGGTGAGGGGTTATTATGTCAAAAAAAAAAGATTAAGGAAAGATATCCATGAAAATGAGTTGTCAAACTTTTAAATCCTTTGAAGTGGGGTGGCCGAAAATTGCTATTAAAATGGTGTAAAATAATGTTTAATTATTGAATTTTAAATCTTTAAAGTTTTATATGCCCCTTTAGGTATTTTAGTGAATTAATAAATTAGTTTAGGATGGTAATTGTCTTGCATGCATGGCTAATTCTTTAAATTAAATTACTAACATGTTAAGTTGAAACTCCTTAATTAAAATAAGCCTAGATTAACTTATCTCAATAGGTCACATATTTTAATTTAGGCTTTTAATTAAATTATTGGACATAAAGGAACTTATTTACTACTAACTTCAATTAATTAATTAAATCCCTAAACTTTCTTTTACATTAAAATAAATTATTATTTATCTTAAGTTAAGTCTAGGAATATTTTCTCATTATTAAAATTTATCTCATTACTCCAACTCCAGTCCGGCCTCACTTATTTAAATGAAAAGATAAAACTATACTCATGCGATTTAAAATAAATAATCAAGATTAAATAACTTTAAAATGCCTTAAAAAATAAAGAAATCATTTTTAATTTAAATACTAGAAATAATGCATGGCTTATACGTAGTCTGGTTTAACGGGTTTTACACTTGGACTGTAAGTTGGCATGTTCTTGAATTAATACATGAGTAATATTATGAATTCCAAATGCTTCCCATTGTTATTGATATATGTACATTGTTAGTATGTTTAATGATGAAAACATAGCACTGTAGTCCATTGTTATGTATTAAATATGAAAGAAACTCATGAATATTGAAGATAGGTGCTATGTCATGAACATGAACATGAACATGAAAGGAAAATGACTGATTTTTATATGATATAGAGCTTGTTGACATCATGGGAGGTTTTAAGTCCACCAAACCTATTGTCAATATATGTTCATGGGGCGTGGGGTTGCCAAAGGTGCTCCCTGACGTTCAACACAGTAGTAGCTGTATAATAAACAATAGTACAGGTCAACTAATGAGGCTCAAGTACAAACATAAACATGAATATACGGTATGATATGACATTGCTTAAGTTTTATTGTTGATCACGACTTGATATGTATGTTCTTTCTATGCATATTGATACGTATAAGTTCCAACCTATTGCATTTTATAAACTCACGTAGCACATATATTACAAGATCAGGTAATGAAGATACATAGGATGTCGGTTCGCAAATGGATGCTTGTGACGTGCCTCACCTCGACAAGAACCTAGACATCTTGGTATTGCTTGAGTTTTGGCTTAGACGTGGCTCACCTCACATATATATTGTAGTAAATGTCATGTTAGGGTTTGAAACAAGTTCCACTATATGTATGATGATACAATGTATGTTTATATATGAGAATATGTTTATAAGTGTGTATATATGGTATTGCTTGAGTTTTGGCTTAGACAAAATGTAGGGACATAATGCCAAAATTTTTATACACCGTCAAGTGATGCCCCTTGTTTGAATTACTTCATCATTTAGATATAACATTCAAATCCTATTTTGATTATGGTAATCATGTCAAGTATAGAGTAAGGATGTTACATTTTAGTTGGTATCAGAGCCTAGGGTTCTTCGACAGGGAAGACACTGCACTTCATCCATACATGGGGAACTCGGCAAGTAAGTATCTTTGCATTCCATAGTTTATGCTAAGTTATATGCTTTTACGTATCCTACATGTAGTTTTAGATAAACGACGATGCCACCTAAACGTAAGGTACATGAAGGAGAGTCATCTAACGGCAAGGCCCCAGCAGTCGAGGGTGAAGGCAGTGCGCCACGACCCATAGATGATTTTGCTCAGCTGCTCCAACAACAAGTGAAAAATCATGGGGAGAAAATACAACAATTACTTAAAATGCAGCGGACAACATGAGTAGGCACAAGTACAAGCCATGCTACCCAGACAAGGGTCCTGTTCAGACAGATGTATATGATCGTTTTCGACGTCTGAATCCTCCTGAATTTATGGGAAGCACCAATCCGGCAGTAGTAGAAGAATGGATTAAGTCATTGGAGTCCATATTCTCCTACCTTCATATGGAAGATGTTGACAAAGTAACTTGTGTCATCTTTAGGTAAAAAAAAAAACATGCAAGAATATGGTGAGAGAGTGAAAAGGTGGCATTACCTGCTATACCATTGACATGGGATACATTTAAATCCATGTTTTACATCAAATATTTTAGAAAAGATGTACGAGCCAAGAAAGCCAGTTATTTCCTTAATCTGAAACAAGGAACCATGTCAATGACTGAATACATACAACAATTCGAGGTTGGAGTCCAATATGTACCATATATTGCACAGGATGACGCAAGTAAGGGCGAACACTTCATGCAGGGACTTCGCTCTGAAATTAAACGAGATGTACGGATGTCGAAAGTTGTTACCTATGAGGAGATAGTGGAAAGAGCACTTATGGCAGAACAGAATGAACAAGATATTGACAGAGACAGACAACAACGAAGGCAGCAGTACTTTCGAAGGAACCAAGCAACAGGACAAAGCAAAAAGACTGATAGTAAAGGTACTCAACCAGAGGAACCCTGTGGTAAGGTTCCCTCTCCACGTAAAGAACAAGACAGACAACCTTGTCCTAAATGTGGCAAACTCCATGGAAATGAATGTATGCAAGGTTCCACTATTTGTTATCATTGCAAAAAGCCAGGGCATCTCGCCAGGAATTGTCCAGAAAGTTCTGAGAAAGAACAGGGACGCCTTTTCTCCATGACCAAAGAGGAAGTGGATGCGGATACATCGATGATCACTGGTATATCCTTTATTTCTGGTATTACTGCTATTGTTTTACTAGACTCAGGAGCCACGCATTCCTTTATTTCAGAATCGTTTGTAAGGAGACTGGGCATTACAGCAAGTACAATAGAGACACAAATCGCCACAGCCTTACCTTCCGGGCAAGAATTACAGACATATCAGATTGTGGGAGGGTGTCCAATATATGTCCAAGGCCATCAGATGTATGCCAATTTGATAGTTCTGAACATGACTGATTTTGATGTGATACTGGGAATAGATTGGCTCTCGAAGTACAGAGTTTCTATTGAATGTGGCATGAATATTATAAATTTTGCACCAGTAGGAGCTGAACCATTCACAGTAGCAAGTGCATGTATATCCTTACCTCTTTGGATAATCTCTTGTATGAAGGCTTGTAAATTACTACAGAAGGGGGGTGTCAAGGATATTTAGCATCTGTGTTAACTATTGACTTACCTATTCGTGAATTAAAAGATACAGATGTTGTTTGTGAATTTCTAGAGGTATTTCCTGATGATGTAACAGGCTTACCCGCAGATAGAGAGATCGAATTTGTGATTGATGTTGTGACGGGAACTCATCCGATCTCAAAAGCCCCTTATCGATTAGCCCCTATAGAAATGAAAGAATTAAAAGAATAGTTACAGGAGTTGCTTAATAAAGGGTTTATTAGACCGAGCTTTTCACCGTGGGGTGCACCTGTTTTATTTGTGAAGAAGAAAGACAGTACCCTTCGTCTATGTATTGATTATAGGGAGTTGAACAAAGTGACAATCAAGAATAGATATCCACTCCCCATGATTGATGATTTGTTTGATCAGTTACAAGGAGCTGCTATCTTTTTGAAGATTGATTTACGATCAGGATATCATCAACTAAAAGTAAGGACAGATGATATCTCAAAGACAGCCTTCCGAACGAGGTATGGGCATTATGAATTTCTTGTAATGCCATTCGGACTAACGAATGCGCCCGCTGCTTTTATGGATTTAATGAACAGAATTTTCAAGTCATTTTTAGGACAAGTTCGTGATTGTGTTTATAGATGATATTCTCATCTACTCACGAACTGTATAGAAGCATCGAGAACATCTGAAACTAGTTTTGCAGACTTTGAAAGATAAACATTTATATGCTAATGGAAAAAATGGGAATTTTGGCCTGAACAAGTAGCATTCTTAGGGCATATCATCTCAAAAGAGGGCATACCTGTGGATCCAAGCAAGATTGAAGCTGTTAGTAACTAGCTATGACCAACTACTGTTACTGAGATACGTAGTTTTCTTGGGTTAGATGGTTATTACCGTCGGTTTATAGTGGGATTTTCTAAAATAGCATTGCCTTTGAATGCTCTAACACGAAAAAATGTGAAATTTGTTTGGAACGAAGCATGCGATCACAGTTTCCAAGAGTTAAAGGCAAAATTGACATCAACACCGGTCCTTGCTATACCAGAAGAACCAGGAGATTTTGTGGTATACAATGATGGTTCGAAACAAGATTTAGGAGCAGTTTTAATACAACACGGGAAGGTCATTGCTTATGCCTCAAGACAATTGAAAGAATATGAAAAGAAAAATCCCACACGTGATTTAGAACTGGGAGCAGTGGTATTTGCGTTGAAAATATGGCGACATTATCTGTATGGTGAACGGTATGAAATATACACGGACCACAAGAGTTTGAAATATTTATTCACGCAAAAAGAACTGAATGTGAGACAACGACGTTGGTTGGAATTTGTGAAAGATTATGATTGTGTTATTAATTATCAGCCAGGTAAAGACAATGTTGTTGCAGATGCGTTAAGTCAAAAATCCAGTTCTATTTCTACGATGCAAGTACAAGAACAAATTTTATTGAATTTACAGAACTTAAAGATTGATGTTGTAATATCCAAGCTTGGTGAACGGTACGGTTTAAGATTTCTTATGTTTATGGACTATTTGGTTAAGTTTAAGTATAGTTTAGATGTTAACAATTTGGATTTATGATTTCTAGTATTGTGGAATATAGATGGTGTGTAGTCATAGTGTAGCGTCGTTACGATTTAATTCATGATAATTTTTATGTTGAGCCAATTGGTATGAGGCCAATTGTAGTGATTAGATAAGACATAGTGGTGCAAATTTCATGTTGAGAGTGTTGTCAAATTATGAGGAGAAGTGACGTTGCGATTCGATTTTAGTTGCAAATAGTATATTGTTGGCTACAGAGGAGAGTGCACCCGCGGTCCAATAAGCAGCGCACCTGCGGTCGTTCCTTTGGATTTTCGGAAGTGGTTCAGTAATCCTATCGCACCCGCGATAAGAGGAGTAGCGCACCCGCGGTGCGTGAATAGTAAAGTCGTGTTTTCGAGATTTAAGTGATATAATACAAGGGTTTGCTCATATTTCTCTCATTCTTTCCTCACTTCTCGATTTATCAGCTCAAGGAGAGCTAGGGTTCTTATTTTTCTTCTTTTATTTCTTTGATTCAAGCTCCTAGTTGGGTTATTGAAGTGAGAGCAAGATCATTTTGGGTTCAAGGAGCTAAGGTAATCTTGTGGCTTTAGTTATTTCTTGGTTTTTGGTGTTGGGGGAATTCATGGAATGTTTGATTGGGTTGGTTTTATGGTTTTATGGTATGGGTTTGTGATTATTAAGTTGTTGATGATTCAATTCATGGTTTATTGTTGTAGGATTTGTACCAAGAGATTAGAATCAAGCTTTCCATTGGTTGTAAGTGGAATTCATTTCTTGTGCTCACATGAATTATATGTATTGTATTTCAATGGTTTTAATACGGTATTCCCTTTCATTTGATTCATGTTATGTATAGATACACTTTGTTGTATATTAGAGGTTTTTATATGTCTCAATTGTATAAAAGGGAATGCAAGAGAAAAGAGTCTTCAAAGTGTTTGATTTAATGTCCAAGAGAGAATTCAAATGATTTATTGGATTGATAAAGAGATAGACAGAGATTGCATGCAATTAGTTGATCAACGACCATAGGCTTATATCCCAACAGAGCAATCGATTTATATCGATGGGATATAGGTGCAGAGGCAGAGATACTATTGAAATATCAATCCATCAGAGAAAAGAGAAATACCATCGTTATGTTCATGTTCTATTATATTATTCATGTTTAAAGAGTTAGATGGTATTTAATGGTTTCAAAGTCATGTTTTATAGAGTATGATATGTACATATTGTTATGTAAGAGTTTCACTTGCTGAGTTTTATACTCATTCCAGTTATTTCATGTGATGCAGATAAGAGTGACGAGCCAGGACGTTGATTGGAGCCGAGGTCATATGCATACAAGAGATGGAAGGAAGAAAGATATTTTGTTAGCTTTTGACCTGATCAAAAATGATATTTTGTATTTTGATGCAACTCTTGATTGATCATATATATAATTTTGATTGTAAATATTTTATGTCAAGAAAATTTTAAATCCTTCTTCCCTCCAAGTAAATTTTTAATATTCCGCTGTGTTATTTTATTAAATAAGTCGAGGGCGTTACATATGTTATTCCAAAGGGAGCTGCAATCCAGTTATCATCTCTCATGGTTCGACCAACAATGACAGACATGATTAAGGTCGAACAAAGTGCAGATAATGAATTACAGCAATTGAGACAGCGAGATGAGGAAAAAGGAAATCGGAACTTTGAATTGAATGGGAAAGGAATTTTGACATATCAGGGTAGATTGTGTGTAACAAAGCAAGGAACGATCAGAACTGACATTCTTATAGATGCACATGTTACACCTACTCGATCCATCCAGGAAGCACGAAAATGTACAAAGATTTGAAACCATTATTTTGGTGGCCAGGAATGAAAAAGAACATTGCTCAATTTGTTGCACAATGTCTAACTTATCAACAAGTCAAGACTGAACATCAAAGACCAGCAGGACTCTTGAAACCAGAACCCATTCCTAAGTGGAAATAGGAACATATCTCAATGGATTTCATCATTGGTTTGCCAAGAACACAAAGAGGATTCAATGCTATATGTGTTATTGTGGATCGACTTACGAAATCAGCTCACTTTCTTCCGGTGAAGACCACATACACGATGAATCAATATGCTGAAGAATATATCCAAGAAATAGTGAGGCTTCATGGCACCCCAGTGTCCATTGTATCTGACAGAGATCCCAAATTTACGTCTGCATTTTGGAAGAGTTTACATCATGCTATGGGAACTCGATTGGCATTCAGTACAGCATTCCACCCTCAAAAAGACGGACAATCGGAACGAGTAAATCAGATATTAGAAGATATGTTGAGGACCTGTACTATTGACTTTCCAGGCAGTTGGGACAGTAAACTACCGTTGGCTGAGTTTACATATAACAATAGTTATCAGTCAAGAATTGGAATGGCACCATATACTGCATTATATGGTACAAAATGTCGCTTTCCTGTACATTGGGATGAAATAGGAGAAAGAAAGTTATTAGGCCCTGAATTGGTACAATAGACAGCAGAATTGGTAACAAAGATCAGAGAAAGAATGCACACTGCCCAGAGCCAACAGAAAAGTTAGGGTGATGTGCGACGTCGTCAATTGGAATTTCAGATGGTGACCATGTATTTGTAAAGATATCGCCATTGAAGGGCATTTTGTACTTCGGTAAGAAGGAAAAATTGAGTCCAAGATATATCGGTCCATTTGAAATCTTGGAAAGAATAGGAGACATGGCCTATCGAGTTTCTTTTCCACCGAACTTGTCAAATTTTCATAACATTTTTCATGTTTCCTTGCTACGAAAGTATTTGGTCAATCCTTCTCACGTTCTTCATTACGAAACATTGGAGCTTGCATCGACTTTCTCGTATGAAGAATGGCCGGTCCAAATCCTCGACAGGAAGTCAAAAGTGTTACGAGGCAAGGAAATACCCTTAGTGAAACTATTATGGCGCAACCATGCAATCGAAGAAGCAACTTGGGAGCGAGAAGACAAAATTCAATAGAGATATCCTGAACTATATGGTACGTCAAATTTCGAGGACGAAATTCTTTGAAGGAGGGGAGAATTGTAATGCCCTTTCACTCGTACAAATGATAATAAGGCGTTTATGTCATTATATGTAGTTATTTAGCTCATTATGTTTTACATGTTGATGAAGGTATCGATTTTGAGATCGAATATGATTTCTAGATTGTCCATGGTATATTGAGAATGAATATGTGTTTAAATAGTGATAGTAAGATGTGTAGGTAGAAGTAGTGTAATGAAGTGGTAGGAAATGAGATGAAAATATGGCAATTTTTACGGGTTTTAGCATAATGATTAGAATATTTATCCAAATTATGTGAGGTCATAATCATTAGAAAGCTAAGATATAAGGTTAAAACTTTCATGTCTTGAGGTATGTCCAAATCATTGTGGAAGACAAGCCAAAAGCATCCTGAAGTGTGTCATGTGTAACGTCATTCCTAAAATGACACATTCTGGTAGATTGACCATAAAGTTTTTCTCATACCTCCAAATGACGTGAAGTTAATTGAAGATTTGGGCCAAGCCATAGGGCTACAACTTTCATGTTTACCACTTTTTCAGATTATGAAAGGAAGAGACGTTTCTGGAGCGATCTTTAACGAACTTGGGCGCAGAGGCAGAATGTGTGGCGCCCAAGCGGTAAGATCTTACCGCCCGAGCGCCGGTGAACGAAAGTTTCATCTTTTGGATAGAATGTTCCACGCTCGTGAAAGGAGTCGTTTTAGGTGACCGAAATGCACAACGGAAGCAAAAATTTTCGAAAAACACATGAAAGATTTCGGCCACATTGTACTAGGTGTAGCATATACAAAATCTCAACTTTGTCATACATAGGGTGTTGAGAAAATCGTTACCTATCAATCTCAAGAGATTGATGAATGGCACCAACCAAGTTGTAAACAACTTGGCTCTTCAAGGATGACAAGTTTACAAGCTCTCCTTCCTTCAAAAATTAGGCCCACCACTTGCTAGGTAAATCCCCTCTTAATTTGCACTAGAAAATTAAGAGGATTTTTCAAGGAGAAGAATATTTCTTCCTCAACACTTGAAGAAGAAAGGAAGAGAAAAACATGGAGAGAAAATCCCTTCTTAATTTCGGCCACCACACCAATAATGAGAGGGGGAAGACTTGTCTTGGGTGTGGAAAAAGTTGATCCAAAAAGTTGCATGTCGTGCAATATTTTAATCAAAAATATTCACACCCCTTCACCTCCCAAGCATGCAAAACCTAGTGGGCTTGTAACTATTACAAGGCCCATGGACTATTTAAATTGTCTCAAACATATTTGAGCACAATTAGACTTTACTTGATTTTACTCAAGCCCACTAGTTAAATAATTATTTTCAATTGGGCTCTACAAGGCCCAATGTTATTTAATTAATTCAACACTTGAATTAATTTAATTATTTGGACTCTACTAGGCCCACTAGTGTTTAATTAATTCAACACTTGAATTAATTTAATTTAGTCCATAATAATGTTTATGAAAATCACAATTTTCAAATACATTATTTACTTGGCCTATTTTTTAATTTAGGAAAACATTCATAAATTAAAAATTACATTTCTCTCATAGAAGTCATACTTCTATTTTTCTCAACGCTTATAAACTCATTTATAAGCCGTTCAACACATTGAACTATTTTTACTTCTCAACGGGATCTAAAAAGCTAGTACTTGTGTGACCCTCAATGGTTCATTGATACAACTAGCCGTGGGTTAACATCTCCATGTGATTCGGACTAAACATGTCCTTATTTGAGCATACCCCAATTGCTCCATTCTTACTTATCAACTCCTTGATGACAAGAACGTCAGAACTCAAGTCTAATAGTACCCAACCAATCATGTTAAACACCTAGCAGCATCGCTTACATGATTCCCTAGGTATCAAATGATAGTGCCTGCAAGAACCATTCAATTATGGTTAGCGTACAGTACGGTCCCTTCAACTCATATATCCCGACCGATTCGACAACCATTGGTATATCGAGAGTTGTCAATGAATCGATACTATGTGTCATGTCGTAGTTGCATCAATGGTGTAATCTATGAAACCCCTTTCATAATTACCACCATACTCTGATCAGAGATTTCAACCTACATACACATGATAACACATAGGATATCCATACCCGAAGGTAAGCGGTGAATCCCCGACTACAATGCATCGACTCCTATATGTTTCGACAGAACACCCAACCTTGCCACCTGATGACCCCATGAGAGTCGGTAAACAAGTCAAAGTGTAATTCTAGCACATAGAGTCTCAATGTTGTCCCGGGTTATAAGGACTAATGGTGTACAACAATAAACTAGGACTTTTCCACTCGATAAGTGAGAACCACTTGGAAAGTCCTTTTATGGAGGGTTGTTCAGTGCACTATACCAGGAGCACCTATCTGCATGCTCGGACATCACAATGTCCCCTATCAATGAAACATGGTACTCACATCGCAGATACTAGTCTCGAAATCAAGCGGCCTATATCCTTCTTAGTGACGGCTGAATCGACTAGGAACTGTTTAGAATATACAGTATTACAAATATGAGTTTCATGATACTCATCATATGAGCATCTCATATTCTTTCTACTATTTGTATATTCAAGGGCTTTATCTATGCAACTAGCATGGGTATACAGATAAAGAAGTGCCAAAATAATAAATTCAAATATTATTAAAATAAAGACTATTTATACATAGAGTTTAATCATGAACCCTCGGCCAACACTTGGCTCGACGGGCACCTACTCTAACAATCTCCCACTTGCACTAGAGCCAACTACCCACATGCTTCAAACCCATCGATTCGCGATGCTTCTCGAACAATGGTCCAGGTAAAGGCTTAGTTAGTGGATCAGCAACATTATCTGCGGAGCCGACTTTGTCAATCGTGACATCTCCTCTCTCCACGATCTCTCTGAGGATGTGGTACTTTCTCAATACGTGTTTGGACTTGTGATGAGACCTCGGCTCCTTTGCTTGAGCAATGGCTCCCGTGTTGTCACAAAACATCGGGACAGGAGCAACTCCATTAGGAATGACGCCCAACTCTTGGACGAAATTCCTTATCCAAAATGTCTCCTTTGCTGCAGCTGATGCAGCAATATATTCTGTCTCAGTGATGGAATCCGCTATACTGTCTTGCTTGGAACTTTTCCAAGAGACAGCAGCACCATTGAGCATGAATATGAATCCAGAGGTTGACTTCGAGTCATCGATATCGCTTTGGAAGCTAGAGTTGGTATAGCCTTCCAATTTCAGTTCTCCGCCCCCATAGATCAAGAACAATTTATTGGTCCTTCTCAAATACTTGAGGATGTCTTTCACAGCTTTCCAGTGTGGAAGACCAGGGTTGGATTGATATCTACTCACTACACTTAGTGCAAAAGCCACGTCAAGACGTGTAGATATCATCCCATACATGATGCTACCAATCGCAGATGCATAAGGAATGCTGGTCATCACCGCTATCTCTGCATCAGTCTTGGGAGACATAGACTTGGATAGGGACACGTCACGACACATTGGTAGATGTCCTCTCTTGGACTCATCCATCGAGAACCGCTTCATGATGGTATCAATGTATATCGATTGGGTGAGACCAAGCAATCCTTTTAATCTATCTCTATAGATCTATATTTCCAATACAAAAGATGCTTCACCCAAGTCCTGCATCGAGAACTTACTCACTAACCATATCTTCGTTGATTGCAACATTCCTACATCATCCCAATGAGTAGAATGTCATCAACATACAACACCAGGAATGTCACAGCACTCCAACTAACCTTCTTATACACACAGGGTTCCTCAGGATTCTTAGCAAAACCAAACTCTTTGATTGTACTATCGAATCTGAGGTTCCTACTCCTAGATGCCTGCTTTAGACCATAAATAGATCTTTAAAGTTTGCATACCATATATGCTCACTTCCGATAGATGTAAACCCTTCGGGTTGAGACATGTAAATCTCTTCCTTAATATCCCCATTAAGAAAAGCTGTCTTAACATCCATCTGCCATATCTCATAGTCATACCATGCAACTATGGCTAGCAAAATTCTTATGGACTTGAACATTGCAAATGGAGAAAAGGTTTCCTCAAAGTCAACTCCTTGTCTTTGAGTATATCCTTTTGCCACCAATCACGCCTTGAAGGTCAATACCTTCCCATCCACCCCAAGTTTCCTCTTGTAAATCCATTTACACCCTATGGGAACAATTCCCTCAGGTGGATCCACGAGATTCCACACTTGGTTCGAATGCATGGAATTCATCTCAGATTCCATCGCTTCAAGCCACTTGGATGAATCGGCATCAGATAATGCTTCCTTGAAGGTCCTTGGATCACATCCATGGTTAGGCTCATCATGGCCCTCTTCAAGAAGCAGACCATACCTCATAGGTGGTCTCGAGACTCTCTCGGATCTTCTAGGAGCTTGTATCTCCTATCTTGGCTCTTCGGGTGTGGGTTCTACAATTGTGGGTGCTCTTCGAGTTCTATCATCTCGCCTTTTCTATCTAATAGAAATTCCTTTTCCAAAAAGGTTGCATTCCTAGAAACAAACACATTAGTTTCTTGGGGATGATAGAAGTAGTATCCAATCGAATTCTTTGGATATCCCACAAAGTAACATAAAATGGATCGACTATCCAATTTATCTCCCACTACCTGCTTCACATAAGCAGGGCACCCCCATATTCTAAGATAAGAATATTTGGGTGGCTTACCCATCCATATCTCATATGGTGTCTTATCAACTGCCTTTGTATGGACATTGTTCAACAACATTGCCGCTGTCTCAAGCGCATATCCCCAAAAGGATGGTGGCAACTCCGTGAACCCCATCATAGACCGAACCATGTCCATCAAAGTCCGGTTACGACGCTCCGAAACACCATTCAACATTGGTGTAGCGGGCGGAGTCCACTACGAGAGAATCCCATTCTCCCTAAGATACTCTTGGAACTCGGCACTCAAGTACTCACCACCTCGATCCGATCGAAGTGTCTTGATGCTTCGTCCCAATTGCTTCTCTACTTCACTTCTGAATTCTTTGAACCTTTCAAAGGCTTCACACTTGTATTTCATCAAATACACATACCCGTACCTCGAAAAGTCATCGGTAAAGGTGATGAAGTAGGCATGTCCATGCTTAGTGGTGATGCTATGCGGACCGCACACATCGGTATGGATCAAATCCAATAACCCTTTGGCTCGCTCCACATGGCCCTTAAAGGGCATCTTGGTCATCTTTCCTTTTAGACAGGATTCACAAGTCGTGAGAGCATTAATATCAGACATATCAAACATGCCTACTCCCACTAACTTGTTCATCCTTCTTAGGGAAATATGTCCTAATCGAGCATTCTATAATTGTGCCGAATTTAGAGTATCTTGTTTGCGCTTGTTTGTTGTTGTTATAGCTTGGACATTGTTAAGTGGAATATCTTTCAATTTTAAGGTGTAGAGATCGTTTTCAAGTTCTCCAGTACCAATTAAACATTCATTCTTGTAAATATTGCAAACATCTTTGCTAAATAAACAAGAAAAACCATCTTTGTCTAACATAGAAATGGAAATAATATTTTTCACCAAGTCTGGTACAAACAAAACATCTCTTAACAACAACTTAAAATCATTGTTCAAAATTAAAGAAACATCTCCAACAGCTTTGGCAGCAACTCTTGCCCCATTGCCCATCCTCAAGAAGGTCTCACCTTCCCTGAGCCTTCTACTTCTTTCCATCACCTGCAAATCATTACAGAGATGTGAGCCACAGCCGTATCCAATACCCAAGAAGTAGAGTTAATTGAAATGTTTACTTCGATATAGAACATACCGTTTCCAGAACTCTTCTGGGCAAGATATTCTCTGCAGTTACGCCTCCAATGTCCAGGCTTCTTGCAGTGATGACAGATGTCAACAGTCTTGTCACCCTTCACTAGTGTGGCTGCCACTACGGGACACGGAGTCTGCCTCTTCAAGGGCACGCTCTTCTTGGGACGTTGAAAAGAACGCTTCTTTCTCTTCCCAGGTGGACCGGTCTTCGTACCAGATGAAGAGCCCACAAAAAGAACCGGCTTCTCTTTCTTGATGGTGGACTCAAAAGTCACAAGCATGTTCACCAACTCCTCAAGGGTCGGCTCCATCTTGTTCATATTGAAGTTCACCACAAAAGGATCAAATGAGCTAGGCAGTGATAAGAGCAACACGTCGGTGGTCAACTCCGAAGGCAAGATCAGATCCATGCCAACGAGCTTGTCCACGAGCCCAATCATCTTCAAGCCATGCTCATGGACCGAGGCCCCATCTCGCATGCGCATAGTGATCAGCTCCTTGACGGTAGCATGTCTAAGAGGCCTAGTCTGCTCACCAAAGAGCTCCTTGAGGTGCATATGAATGTCAGCAGCATTCTTTGCATCCTCAAAACGCCTCTGCAGCTCATCATTCATAGAAGCCTGCATATAACACCTAGCCTTCAAGTCATGGTCACACCAATCCTTGTAGGTCTGCAATTCCTCAGGAGTGCAGCTAGTCGGAGCCTCAGCGGGGGGCGACTCAGTCAGTGTATATGCAATCTTTTCCGAGTTTAGGACGATTTTCAAATTTCTTAGCCAAGTGAGATAGTTAGTTCCGGTTAACACATGTTTTTCGAGTATAGCAGATAGCAGGTTGCGAATCGAAGACATTGTCAAAGTTTTGTACTGAAAAGTAAAACAGATAAATGTTAATGACTATTTTAAAATATTTAATAAGATATAAAGTTTGGACTTTAACTTTATAAATTTTCGCTCCCACTGTTTTGACATTTCCACTACCTTCTTGTGAAAACGGGAAACTCTTTTCCTCAGTAGGTACGTAAGGTCCAATTAGCGAATTATGATCCCGAATAATATCAGCCAATCATAATTCCTAAAAGGTAGTTTCCAATTTCATCACAATGCAACCCTTACGTAAACTTTTGTCTCAAGTTTGATTAGAACCCAATAATATGACGTCGTTCATCTTTACGTGTCAATCCTTACCCATCGATGTTGAACATTAATGGACGGTCGCCATGAGTTCCCTCAATAATATGCGCCGAAATCATGGGAGTTCCACGTAGTTCACATCACCATGTCAATGGATGTCACAGCTTTCCGGCACCCAGAGCTCCCCAATAATATGAGCCGAGCCCCGAGTACGGGTAGTGTTCATCATGCACCCATTGTCGATGGAAGACAAGGAAATTATAAACAAATTTATAATTCCCCTTTTCGGGCTTGATATTAATTTTGAATCTTATTCAAAATGAGGGTTTTTAATTTTGAAAGGTCTTATCATTAATTTTATTTAAAAGCTCGCCATGTTTGATCGTATGTTTGCCGGATTCATGCAACTTTGTTATTATCATAATAACGCACATACTCATTATTTATAACATATCATGCATATATTATAAACAGTAAACAAACAAGGATGATCAATCGCCCCAATACTAATGGCCCGTGTGAGCTAAACACGGGCCTAGGTCCAATCCTAGGGAAATGCAAGGGATGCAAATGCAACTATTACATTAGCTTCCAATATTTACATGTCTTCGATCTTCATAATCATCATGGCCACCATCTTCCAATCTTGATCATCCACTATACTAATATTTACAAATAAATATCCATGGCAAATAGGGATACATCTCATGGGGGGTGGGAACGGGCCATAAACCAAGCCCACTTTATAAATTGATATTTATTACAATCATTCAACACAAAATATCCTAGCATACACCTAGCAAATTGGGCTTGGGCTTTTGATCATTCTTCATCCATAATATCACATATCATACACCATCAATTAATTATCACAATAATTAATTGATCCAATATTATATATCTTGAACCAATAACTAACCGCCACGATTATAAACTAAATTAACAAAGTATACAAACACCTTTGTCTACTTTCCAATTAATTTATTTATAACCGAATTTCTTATAAATCACAATTTACTATAAATAATTAAAGTCCAACTTCAACTATTTATTTTATGAGAAAAATTTGCAACTTTTGTGATTTTAAACTTAAGGGCCCAAAATCTTATTTTTCACCAAAAACATTTTGGCCCATTTAAAATTCACAAACATATTAGCCATCTAATGGCCCAACAACTCAAGGCCCATGACACTTTGATAATCCAAAACACTTTTGGAAACCCTAGTCGTCATCGCCGTCGCCGGAGCGTTCGGGCTACCCTTGCTGCCCGAAATGGGCAGCCCGAGCTGCCCGAAATGTGTAGCAACATGCTGCCTGAAAAATCCCCTCACATGGCCTTGATTTTTGTTGCAAATTTTCAACTCATTCGGTTAGAAATTGCCCTCAATATAATATTATGTATATGCTACAAAAAACTAGTACCCTTAGCGCATGATACCACTTGAAAGGAGTCGTTTTAGGTGACCGAAATGCACAACGGAAGCAAAAATTTTCGAAAAACACATGAAAGATTTCGGCCACCTTGTACTAGGTGTAGCATATACAAAATCTCAACTTTGTCGTACATAGGGTGTTGAGAAAATCGTTACCTATCAATCTCAAGAGATTGATGAATGGCACCAACCAAGTTGTAAACAACTTGGCTCTTCAAGGATGACAAGTCTACAAGCTCTCCTTCCTTCAAAAATTAGGCCCACCACTTGCTAGGTAATCCCCTCTTAATTTGCACTAGAAAATTAAGAGGATTTTTCAAGGAGAAGAATATTTCTTCCTCAACACTTGAAGAAGAAAGGAAGAGAAAAACTTGGAGAGAAAATCCCTTCTTAATTTCGGCCACCACACCAATAATGAGAGGGGGAAGACTTGTCTTGAGTGTGGGAAAAGTTGATCCAAAAAGTTGCATGCCATGCAATATTTTAATCAAAAGTATTCACACCCCTTCACCTCCCAAGCATGCAAAACCTAGTGGGCTTGTAACTATTACAAGGCCCATGGACTATTTAAATTGTCTCAAACATATTTGAGCCCAATTAGACTTTACTTGATTTTACTCAAGCCCACTAGTTAAATAATTATTTCCAATTGGGCTCTAAGAGGCCCAATGTTATTTAATTAATTCAACACTTGAATTAATTTAATTATTTGGACTCTACTAGGCCCACTAGTGTTTAATTAATTCAACACTTGAATTAATTTAATTTAGTCAATAATAATGTTTATGAAAATCACAATTTTCAAATACATTATTTACTTGGCCTATTTTTTAATTTAGGAACACATTCATAAATTAAAAATTACATTTCTCTCATAGAAGTCATACTTCTATTTTTCTCAACGCTTATAAACTCATTTATAAGCCGTTCAACACATTGAACTATTTTTACTTCTCAACGGGATCTAAAAAGCTAGTACTTGTGTGGCCCTCAATGGTTCATTGATACAACTAGCCGTGGGTTCACATCTCCATGTGATTCGGACTAAGCATGTCCTTATTTGAGCATACCCCAATTGCTCCATTCTTACTTATCAACTCCTTGATGACAAGAACGTCAGAACTCAAGTCTGATAGTACCCAACCAGTCATGTTAAACGCCTAGCAGCATCGCTTACATGATTCCCTAGGTATCAAATGATAGTGCCTGCAAGAACCATTCAAATATGGTTAGCGTACAGTACGATCCCTTCAACTCATATATCCCGACCGATTCGACAACCATTGGTATATCGTGAGTTGTCAATGAATCGATACTATGTGTCATGTCGTAGTTGCATCGATGGTGTAATCTATGAAACACCTTTCATAATTACCACCATATTCTGATAAGAGATTTCAACCTACATACGCATGATAACACATAGGATATCCATACCCGAAGGTAAGCGGTGAATCCCCTACTACAATGCATCGACTCCTATATGTTTCGATAGAACACCCAACCTTGCCACCTGATGACCCCATGAGAGTCGGTAAACAAGTCAAAGTTTAATTCTAGCACATAGAGTCTCAATGTTGTCCCGGGTCATAAGGACTAATGGTGTACAACCATAAACTAGGACTTTTCCACTCGATAAGTGAGAACCACTTGGAAAGTCCTTTTATGGAGGGTTGTTCAGTGCACTCTACCAGGAGCACCTGTCTGCATGCTCGGACATCACAATGTCCCCTACCAATGAAACATGGTAATCACATCGCAGATACTAGTCTCGAACTCGAGCGGCCTATATCCTTCTTAGTGGCGGCTGAATCGACTAGGATTTGTTTAGAATATACAGTATTACAAATATGAGTTTCATGATACTCATCATATGAGCATCTCATATTCTTTCTACTATTTGTATATTCAATGGCTTTATCTATGCAACTAGCATGGGTATACAGATAAAGAATTGCCAAAATAATAAATTCAAATATTATTAAAATAAAGACTGTTTATACATAGAGTTTAATCATGAACCCTCGGCCAACACTTGGCTCGACGGGCACCTACTCTAACAGCTCGAGTGATAATATCTTACCGCCCGAGCGCCGCCTTGCATAGAAAAAGATAAGTTTTGAAATATTTAAGCTTCCTCATCACTCCATCAACTTCCTAACAGCAAAGAACTCAAAAGAACTCCAAGAAATCTTTCTCCAAATGCTTTCTTCCTCCTCTTCTTCATCATTATGAAGCTAGTAATTAGTTCTTCATCACAATAGCCTTCTACGGTGGTAAGTATTCAACTCTTTAATGGTTGTTTCACCTAGTATAGACATAGTAACTTAATTATTGATTTATTTGACAGTATAGGAGTGAGGAACATCGTCTCAACCCAGTATTTGTACGCTTGGACTGTAAGTTGGCATGTTCTTGAAATAATACATGAGTAATATTATGAATTTCAAATGCTTCCCATAGTTATTGATATATGTACATTGTTAGTATGTTTATTGATGAAAACATAGCACCATTGTTATGTATTAAATATGAAAGAAACTCATGAATATTTAAGATAGGTGCTATGTCATGAACATGAACATGAAAGAAAAA
This sequence comes from Primulina tabacum, assembly GCF_025594145.1. Classification (NCBI taxonomy): domain Eukaryota; kingdom Viridiplantae; phylum Streptophyta; class Magnoliopsida; order Lamiales; family Gesneriaceae; genus Primulina; species Primulina tabacum. Next base: position 17,164,501 of record NC_134555.1, on the reverse strand, counting down.
TGACTGATTTTTATATGATATAGAGCTTGTTGACATCATGGGTGGTTTTAAGTCCACCAAACCTATTGGCCAATATATGTTCATGGGGCGTGGGGTTGCCAAAGGTTCTCCTTGACGTCCAACACAGTAGTAGCTATATAATAAACAGTAGTACAGGTCAACTAATGAGGCTCAAGTACAAACATGAACATGAATATACGGTATGATATGACATTATTTAAAGTTTCATTGTTGATCACGACTTGATATGTATGTTCTTTCTATGCATATTGATACGCATAAGTGCCAACTTATTGAGTTTATAAACTCACGTAGCTCATGTATTATAGGATCAGGTAATAAAGATACATAGGATTTCGGTTCGCCAATGGATGCTTGTGACGTGCCTCACCTCGACAAGAACCTAGACATCTTATTGTATAGCTTCCGCATATGTATTGTAGTAAATATAATGTCAGGGTTTGAAACAAGTTCCACTACATGTATGATGATACAATGTATGTTTATATATGAGAATATATTTATATGTGTGTATATATGGTATTTCTTGAGTTTTGGCTTAGACAAAATGTAGGGACATCATGACAAAATTTTTATACACCGTCAAGTGATGCCCCTTGTTTGAATTACTTCAAAATATCTATATAACATTCAAATCCTATTTTGCTTATGGTAATCATGTCAAGTATAGAGTAAGAGTGTGAATTCTGATAAAATAAGTCTTATGTTGTCCTTACGTCTCCTCAATCATAATTATATTTGCCTTCGAGATCCTCGTTTGCGAATCGCGACTTAAAACGACATGTGGTGACTTAGTTCTATTTTACTATAACCTGAATTTTGACTTTTATCACAATTACAAGTATTAGAAATGGAGATCCAAACTTATCGTGTCTTACTTTCCTCATAATATACACAAGATGTTCAGCAACCTATTATTTTTCAAAATTAAAATAACAAAACCATCATTTCTTAAATTTATTGAACTCAAGGTATGCTAAGGCTTTATATCCAAATATTAGCATTTGTGTAGTTCAACTTAAGAGATCTTGGCACCAAAATTTACTAATCGACTTCTATCCTGGTAATACCCTTAACAGTTAAACATTATCTCAACCCCATCATAATATTGGTCTAAGTTCCTTGAATCGAATCTTTATCTTACGGCACCAAACTAACGTAGCTTAACTATCTAAAAGTACATCCCAAATATAAAATTGCTGCAAATCTTAAATTCCACCAAAATTTTAATATAAACACCTATCGCATAAACTTGTAATCCAAACTTACACAACCCAAATTGTCTTTAGACAACATAATTTCAACACACATATCCACTTAATCCCAAATTTCTTAATGACTAAAAAAAATTTAGATTTTTACTTTCTCTTACCTTCATTGACTCGAGCTTATCTCATAGTATCATATAAGCTTAAATTTGAATTCTAATATTTTTCTTTAGACGTAAACCGGAGCATTTCGATTTAATAACTTAATGACTAAACCATGAAGTGTTTTTAACCAGAATAAATGCAAAACTTAATATTTTCTTCCCTAATTTTAAAAATAACTTTTCATCTCTAAATTTAGCTAATTGATCAACTTTACCTTAAATTATCATCATTCTAAATTCTTAATCTACCACAACATTATCTCACTAACGCTTAGGTTTTAAAGCCCAATATTGATTCATTCTACAATGCCCTTGATTATCATTCTTTATTACATTATACCCAAAATATTTCAAGGTTCTGAATATCCCTTCAAGCCTAAATCATCGGAAACTCCTATCATTTAAACCATATAATTTTTCACTTATTGTTAAACTAGTCCCAAAATTTCTTAGCAATTGCAAAATTAATTCCTAATTTCCTCGAAAATTATTCAATTGGTACTTAATTTCAAAAATTCTACAATTAACTTATAAGTTCTTAGCATTCTTAATTCCCTTCTATAGGTTTCATGTTAGATAAATTTCAATAATTTTAAGCTTATTAACCCAAAAATCAATTTTCATAACCAATCTTAAATTTCTATCAAAACCTAAAATCTCAATTTGTACATTTTTATACTTCTAAACACTAGTAGAAAAATCGGATTTTACTTCGGCAATAATAAATTACGAAGTAATACATTACCAATAACTTCAGTAATAACACAAGCGAAGTAAAATAATATATTTTACTTCGGATGTTTAAAAACACGGGCTTCACTATATTTTTTTATTATATTTTACTTCGGCATATCAATGTTGATGAAGTAAAAAAATAGAAAAATAAGTTCATGCTGAAGTAATAAGATGAACCGCGCAGATTAACAAAGGAAAATAAAATATAAACATTTAGCGACGGTTGTTAATCGTCGCTAACTAGCGACGGTTCGTAACCGTCGCCGATTTACTCAGCGACGGTGTTTTAAAAATTCGTCGCTATTGGCGACGGGCTTTTAACAGCGGCGACGGCTTTTTAGAAACTGTCGCTGATCTGTTCGCTTCAAAATTTACCTTTTACAAGTGTCGCAGTGTATAAAAGAGCTGAAGCCGTTAGGTGTGTGTTAGTGTTCTTCTTCATTCTCCCTCGCCTGAATTCATCTCTCTCAAAGTTCTCCCTCCTCTTTTCAGCTTTCTTTTTTCACACTAAAACACAGAGAGCAAGAGGAAGAGAGTTTAGAAAAAGTCGGCGTAATGGCAATGGGAGCTTCGGAAAAATGGCTGCGGCCTCTGTTTTCTTTGCTGCTGCTCGTGCTTTTCGTCGGAGCAATGACAAGAGTTCACAAAAACGAAACCCGAAGTTTCAGGTTTTTCTTTAGTCCTCTATATGACTCCTTTTCCCTGAAGAATATGCTATAAACGAGTTTGTTTCGTTTCCTTTGCATTTTGAGTGATTTCTTCTATATTGTTGAATCCTAAATAGTTCCAAATTTTTTACGATTCTTTTCTTCGTTTATTTAATAGATTTGTTTTTTACAGAGAAATTCACGCCTGTATATCTCATTTCTATTGTTATTCTGCAGGGTTGTGGAAAAAGAGCAGTTGCAGAGCTCTCCAAACTCGACAATGGCGGCGAGGTGAGAAACCATTCCACTTAACGTAACCAAACATTGCATTCTAACTAAACCTCAGCCGTTCATATTTCTCTGTAAAGAATATGGCAGAGGTAAGCTTAATTTGTGCTTCATTTTGACTATATTCTTTGTCAATCGACCACGGATGTTTTAAATTAAAAAAGATTGGTGTAGAAGTAGTTTACATGTGGTTGTGACTTTATAAATGCTGTAATAATTACAGGCAACATATGTATGTGATTATATTTTGAATGGCGAGCTCGATGGATCCTCGTCATCCAAGGATGCGTTTCTCGAGGTAAGCTGAGCATCTTATGCTGCTGAAGTTGAACTTTTTTTTCTGTATTCAGATTTGCAGAGATTGTTTCCTTTGCAGAAATTTAAATATGTTGTGTCCAAGGGTTTTGATCCAGACATAGACCTTGTAAAAGTTGGTGTTGCAAATCAAACAACGATGTTGAAGGGTGAAACAGAGGAGATTGGTTAGTTACAAACCAGTGTCTTAGTTTCTCAACATGTTAGTATTGTGTGGCATGTGAATTGATATTGGTCTTTTATCGTACAGGAAAATTAGTCGAGAGAACCGTGATGCGCAAGTTTGGAGTGGAAAATCTTAACAACCATTTCATAAGTTTCAATACTATTTGCGATGCAACTCAAGTAAATTCTCTCTCCTTTTTCTAAATATATCATACCTACTTTTTTGTCCTTGATATGATTTTGAAGATCCGTAGAGTTTTTATCTCCAGCGACTCTGTTTTGGTGACTGGATCTTATACTGGTCGTTGGTGGTTGGAACTCAGGCAACACTTCGCATCTTCAAGAAATTGCAGAGGAGCGTGGAATCCCTTCTTACTGGGTCGACAGCGAGAAAAGGATAGGTCCCGGAAACAAAATAAGTTACAAGTTAAATGTATGTACGCTTCTACTGACCATTCGATCTCATTATCATCTATCTGGTGCACAAGCATTCTTTCATGTTTTATGTTCAAATTTAGTGAGAGAATGCATAACTTAAGATTTAATCATGTAAAAAATAAACTAAAACAATCAAATCTAATAACAAAATATGTTCTTTTATTTCTAACATTTTAAAGTTGCATTTGAGAGCATGGTGAGTTGGTAGAGAAAGAGAACTGGCTACCAGACGGTCCTATCACAATCGGCGTCACTTCTAGTGCATCGACGCCTGATAAGGTAACCTAAGTTTGCTCAACTCTCGAGAATTTTGAAAGATTGTGGGCTGCAGCTGATCTATTCTTCGTGGATTTTCCTTTGTTGTATCTACAGAGAGTATGTAATATGTTCAGATTCAATCAATTTAAATACTTTTTAAATATATATCTGTCGATTTTTATTTAAAATAGAAGAATCTAATGTATTTTTTTTTAAATTTTAGTTTGCAGGATGCATCAAGAACCAATATTACAACCAATCTCAATATGATGAGGTCAGAAGTGAATGGAGTGAATTTATCTACTCCTATGTAGGTGCTTAAATGGATGGTGTATGTTAGGATAAATATTTTGTTTTTCATTGTGGATTTTTGGATATACTTTTGGTTTTGTGGATATATTTTTGGGTTATTTGTGAATTGATGAATATGTAATTGTGGATTCGTGGATATTCATCATTTTTAGATGGATAATTTATGAATTTAATTATATTAGTGTATTAAGTCATATATTGGGAATTTTTTTTTTAACAATTACTTCATCAATACGAAATCAGACGAAGTGATAGAATTAATTTACTTCACCATTGTTATGTAAAAACGAAGTTGTTTTGCGCAATTACTTCACCAAAATATAAATTATTGAAGTCTTTCGAACCACTTACTTCGTCACTAAATGTAAATTGTGAAGTAACATAATATAAAATACTTCAACAAATAGGATAAATGCTGAAGTTATAGATTATATTAATTCAACAAATAGGATAAATTTTGAAGTTGTTTGCGTCTATTACTTCACTAAAATACATAACTATGAAGTCTTTCAGATGAATTACTTCGTCACTCATTGTAAATTGTGAAGTAAAATATTACAAACTACTTCGCTAAATAATAATTAAGACAAAGTTATATATATCTATTACTTCACTATTTACAAAAATCGATGAAGTAAAACACATTTCTTACTTCGGCACTGGTCCAATTCTGGACCGGTTTTCCTTCAAAAACCGGCCAAAGACTTCAGTAATTTCAATCATACAACTTCGGTTATTATGCGAAGAAAAAGGTACATCTATTACTTCACGTTCATATACTTCGGCAATTAACTACCTTATTACTTCATTGAATACGCGAAGTAAAAAGCGATTTTTCTACTAGTGAAAGACCTCGCAATCTTCGAATCATTTTTCCTTGTATGTAATTCTCAAAAATTAACTCGACTAGTAATCAGAATCATCAGTATTTTCTTAGAAAATCAACATGCCCTAAAAGCATTCATAATCTTCATGATTAATTTATGACCCAAAGAGTAAAACATCAGTACTAAAACCCAACAATATAGTCAAATCATTTTCAACTTTTCCTAACGCCCATTAACCAAATTTTTAAACATGTCCTATTACACCACAAGGCCAGCATGCATGAAAATCATAACTTTTGCATGAACATTGCTCTGGTACCAATTGCAAATGTTCACTACTTGTTTTTCTTTAAAAGTAAAAAAAATTCTAAAAACTTCGGCCGAATATATATATATATATATATAATTTTGAAACCATTTTAAAATTAAGCCAACCAACTATATTTGAAAATTCAAAAGGAAGATATAAAACATAAAATCGTCAATCATTTACCAAACCTAACTTAACAATATTTCAAAATAAAACTAACTCTAGCATCCTCTAAAAAACCTCTCTAAAGTATAATAAAAGTCATAAAATCTTTAACATAAACTTAAATCATAAATTTAACTTAAATTACGAAAAACTAGCGTTGGTCCTCGGGTTATGTGCACCTTCAGTCCAGTAAGATCAACCATCAAGTCCTCCATTAACATTAACATCATGATCACCTACATCGATCACATCTAGTGAGCTAACCAAACTAACACTAATATACAATCATATGCAATAGTGAAAATACTTTTACTTAAAATAACTTTTCATGAACATGCATAAACTTAAACATTTTTCCTTTCATCATATCATATCATATTTCCTTTCATCATATCATATCATATTTTTTCATCATATACGTATACGTTTTCTTTTTATTGAATTCAGATCATTAATTGTGACTTTCGTATTAGCTGAAGGTCGATGAATCCATCTACATCTAACCACAGTACTGGGTGGCGGAGACATCAGCGACACTTTCACCCATCAACTGAGCCTTGGCCTCTCATATCATCATATCATGTCAACGGAAAGAAGAACGTCGGGCTCCCTCTGGGGCCTTCTCCCTTAAACGGGCTTCCTCTGGGCCTTTTTCCCTCACGTTATCTCCAATCATATTATCGTATCATCGTAATAGTCACAATCACTTCACCTCTTTCAACGTTTCATATTTTCATCACTTACGAAAATTCATCCATGTATATGTAAATCATTTTTTTTAAACCAAGCATGCACCACGTCTTTTAGCCTTAACATTTTATCATATAATTTCATAAACATTTAAAATAAACATATTAAAATTATTTACAACATTCAGGGTACTGCTAGGATATTTAACATTTTTCAGGTGTAAAATGACAATTTTACTCTTAGAAGCATAACATTTCATATTTTTCCTTACACCTCGAAACGACGCCCCAAATTATTTCAAACTTAACATATAACCTTAAGACATTCCCATAAATATTCTTCAGGATTAGAACTTAGCTTTTCGACAGATTCCTCGACTCGTTTTTAAACTTAGATGTACATCCCGGTTTTGACGCATATTGACTCGTAACTTTCCCAAACTTTACAAAATTTGCACCAAAGCTTAATAACACCTAAATAAACCATATTCAACCCAAATCAAGCCAATTAAGACCTTTGCACAAGTCTAGGAAGCTACTGAATTTTTCTGCACTTATATTTGAAAACCCTAGCTTGACTAACCTTGCACCCTTCGGCCCAAGCCCTTAACCAACCCAACCAGACCCTAGACCATCCTAGGACCCTGACCGAACCTTAAGGACCCTACTGGACCGATCCTAGAGTACCTAGAAGCCCCAGCCCTTCCATCCGTCAACTATGCATGTGCGCGGCTCCCTCAACTCGTGCGATCCTCCTTGCCCTACTATCCAACCCTCGTGTAGCCATCTTAGGACCCTCATGCTGCCCTTCTTAGGTCTCCTAGTCATGCTCTAACAGTAGCTAGAAACCGTAACCAACAAGGACTCCTAGCCGAAGACCCCTTAGCCACTAGGACTCTTATTCTCGTGCAAGCTAGGTACCCTCCATGTCCAGCCCTTGTGCAACCACGTATAGCCTCTTAAACCCTATGAAATTCATCCCTTTTTATTTCCATAGCATGGCAGCCCCTTTATGCACCATTAACAAGAGTTTTGGATCATTAAAACTATGAGTTTTTGTCCATGGCATGTCAAAAAACGAAAATAAAATATGTGTATCATGTTTTTCATGCAAGGATAATTAAATACACATAATATGGTGTAAAAGATGTTTGAAAGAAAGTTAAGGCATGCCTATGCGTTTATAACGCACGAAAACTAACTTGCGATGCGAGGGACGTTGGCGGAGAGAAAAGGGAAGAAGCTTGCTGAATTTTTCCTCAAAAACATGAGTTTCCTCCTAAAAATTTCGTGTGATCTGTGGCTTGTATGTTGATGGACAGTCCTAGTTTGTTTTAGGGTGGAAGGGGCGTGAGTTGTGTAGGTTAAGAGAGGGTTTTTGGCTTTTAAATATCAATTTGAACTCATGGTGTAAGCTTAGGTCCATTAACATAATATATTAGGTCCATGAAGCCCATTGAAAATATTAGCCGAGTTCTCGATGAATTCATATTTTCGTCGAATATCGAATACCGGTTAAAACTCGGCGTATAAAAACACCTCAAAATACCCCATTTTTGAAAATTCCATTTAAAATACACCACTTATTAAACAATTAAAAATAATTATTTAATAAAATATTTTCCATCGTATGGTCTCCGGTTTTCGTTCCTCGATCGTATCTCAAATAACCTTAAAAACAAGTTTTATGCATTCTAGTGGAAAACCATATTTCAAACATGTAAAAACGCCTACCATATTTACCAAATGCAATTAAAATAAATTAATTAAATACATAAACAATTTTATAACTTGCATGCATGTGGTTCACGTGGACCTTCAAATTTTCGGGACGTTACAGTTATAATTGATAAGTTTACTCTTACCCACGGTTCTACCTTGAGAAGCATTTCCAATATGATCTTGGGTCCAGAACATTGGATCATTTGGTAAATAAGTTGGATCAAGAAATATCAACTAAAATATCATAAGAATTATGATATTCAACAAGCCCACATGTTTATCATTGATATTAAGTTGTGCCTAATAAACAATGTGAAAATTTCTTCTAAAATATCGAAACCACCTGGTAATGCAATAAAAGTATCTGAATTTTTAATAATTTTTGTGATTTTATCATACATAGATGAAACTCTCAATTTTTTCCCAATCATGACACTTGTGAAATTATCTTCAACTAAAGATATAGGAATAATACCTAAAAACTTGTCACAACTTTGATTCATGCACTCTCAATAGTAGGTTCTCCACAAATAGTATAATTCAGTGAGTTCGAATGACGTATAAACTGGGAAACTAAAGTAATTACAAGTCCATTATGTTGTTTTTCTGTTTTTTATCTTTTAGTTTTTTTAGCCATAGATGATGATTTTTGTATGTTCAAAATTTTAAATTAAATAGTCGAGATTAAAGGATTTACCCTTTTTATTAAATAAAGTTGTTCTAATATATTAAATAATCATTATTTATGTTATTGTTATATATTATTATCTTATTCAGTTAATATATACACCAAAACTTATAAATGATGTAAAGTATTTATTGAGCTATATACTTGTACATACCAAACAAGGTAATTATTTTAAATAATTGATATTATCAAACTAACATTTAAATGGTAATGAGAATTTAATATTATGATAATATTCATATATAATAAATCAAGATAAAAACTTTAAATTGTTGATAATATCAAACTAATAATTAAGTGGTATCAAGAATTTGGTATAACATATAACATCAATGAATGAAAACTTTCACATATAAGTAGGGCAAAAATGTTTAAATAAAAGAAATTAAATATAAATAAATAATAAATAAAGATTAAATAATGTTAATTTATTGTTATACAAAGAACTTTACCTTTTCATCTCGACATTGGAAAATTAGCTACTCACGATGGAAATGAAGAACTTGGAATTTATACTTATAAGTGAATAAATTTGGAGAGAATAAAGAGAGATTATGAACTCAAAGTTTAGTTCACAGAATAAAGGATCATTTCATTCAGCATAATACACTTCTATTTGTATGCAAATTTGTGGAGACAAAAGAAAATAAAATATTATTTTGTACATATAATTGGTGCAATTTTTCTTCATGAATGATCCAAATCTTTATTACATCTTGCACTCTATATTTGACAATATTATCAATGAATTTGATCCTTCCACATAAAATAATTATTGTTCATAATTTGATTTTCTGAATTGTGGTAAATATTCATATTTTTTTATCAAGTATTTTGACAGATATGGTCAAAATACAGAAACATGATAAAACTATAATTCCATTGGTACCACTTTCATTTGTTAATAAATTTGACCTCGATTGTGAGAAACTTTTATCTCATTTGTTTCATCAATAATGTGGACATTGAAATCATTTTTATACAGGTTAAAGAATCATTTCATTCTAATTTTTCTAGAAAAATTTATTCTTGTTTTGCCGACCATGCAAAAATAACAAAAACAATACAATTATACAATACATATATTTTTTTATACAAATTATTATAAAACTTATATACTTTAATATGCTTTAAACTATAAAATATAGTATAAAACATTTGTAAGTATACATTTTTTATATTAATAAGTAGGCCGAAGTGATAAATTTGAAAAATATTTGGATAAGTTTGATCTTCAATAAAATAATTCCACGTCGAGAAGTTGGAAAATTTAGATGGATTATTTGAGTTATTGTGGATTGATTTATGAAATACTCGACATATTTTACCAGTGTTAGTCCAAGGAGATTAAAGTTGATCGTTGCACCATTGTTCAAGTCGGTATAAGTATGTTATAGTTCAATGACATACAAAGATAACACATAAATTTTGTTTTACGCATATTGATGTTGTTGTATGTGATTTACATTGTAATGCCCAATATTTTTATTCTGGTAATCCGCGATTATTGATTATGAATTGATGTGATCATAGACGGAAAGGAACAGACCGGGAAGACAAGAGAAGACATTGTTATGTGCGAGGACTGAACCCCTCGCGCATATGCGCGACCAAGCAGGGCGCATATGCGCGAGATAGGCAGAGAACCTCGCGCATATGCGTGACAGGATGCGCACATATGCACGAACATGGCAGAGAACCTCACGCATATGCGCGAGAAGAGGGTGCGCATATGCGCGAGAGGTTGCAATGAAGAGTGCCGAGACAGAGTGTCTCACGCATATGCGCCGGGGGAGGTCCCACATATGAGCGAGACGTGCAGATTGAAGAATAAGCCACATGGCTTTGGCATGTGGTAGAATTGTGATTTGTGCAAAATCCGCCCGTCCGATTTTCAATCCAAGTTTAGTACCGTTTTTCTATCGACAAGGGCTTCAAAAGGACGTAAGTTTTGCTACTTTATTTTATGATTTGAAAATCTGATTTGGGAGGAATCATGATGTGATTGATGTTATCTGTTGCTGAGATTGTTATCATCGTATAATTGAAATCAGATCGAAGAACAGACACCGTATGAAATTGTTATCATTTTCAAATTGAATTTGATTGAGATTATACAGATTTGATATCAAATTGTATTGTTGATTGATTATGAGTTATTGAAATTGATATCTGTTGATATTGTATTGCTGGATATATTGAGATTGTGCCGTTATGCCGTTGAAACAGAGTTAGATTGAGTTCTGATTATATCCAGTATTGAATTGGGTTGTATATTGATATTGTACTCCTCAATATTGTCATTGCCAGATTGAGTATTGACAGGCTTCGAATTCAAGATTTTGACTTCTTCAGATTGACAAGAGAAATGTATAAATCAATGTTGAACCGGAAAGATACGACTCGAGTTAGATTCGACTTGAGTTTCCCAAAACCACATACTTTATTTTATTGCATTGATGTTTGCAATTCATGAGATTGATATACTTAGTCTATTGATTTATAGCAAAGCATGTATTGATTCATCGGCTGATGTGTCTAGTCATTGGCTGAGGTGCCAAGTCTTCGACAGATGTGCCAAGACACTGGATGTTTGATTTATATCGATGTTGCTTTCGGATCAGATCGACTTCTATTGCTGAGATTCGATATAGTTTGCCAATGTCCAAGAACGGGATCCCTAGATTAGGAAAGAGTCGAGTCAGAGATTATGAGTCAACAGTTTGATTTACAGTTTTATATCGATTCATGTCTTTCAGATTATGATACCTGTTATTGATATCTATTCCATGCTTTTATATCTGTTTATATGATTGTATGTATACGTTGTTTATACTAGGAATATTTTTCTCACCGGAGTTATCCGGCTATTGTTGTGTTTATATATGTGCATGACAACAGGTGGGACAGGATCAGGGTCGAGAAGAGGATGAGAGATCAAGATTAGCGTGGAGATCCGGACTTAGAAGTAGATTTGATTTTCATCACTTGATGTAGTTGTTGAACACTAGTTGATCTGAACATATATTGTACAAGACTTGTACTTTACTTTCGATGTTTATATCATATTGATTATCATATGTTGCGCACTCATGTATTTAAAAAAAATAGAATCAGATTAATTAACTGATCCTAATGATGATTAAGAAAACGAATTAGGTTCGGGTCCCCACAGCAGGTGGTATCAGAGCTGTAGGTTCCTTAGACTGAGATAGAAGCTAGTTAGCGGGGTAGATTGAGTTTTCTTTCCTGCTTTTGCTATGCTAGAATGTTTTACTGTTTTAATACATGTTTAGCTGATTATCTGATTTGATTGGAAACATGTGTTATTGAGAATGAATCAAAATCGATTCTTGATCAGAGGTAAGATGATCAGAAGGGGACTGAGACAGATTTGTCAGATTTGATTACTAACCCTTCTGATAATCAGATATGCCTCCTCGAAGAATCCCAGAACAGGGTAGTACCTCGACTAATCCGATGGATGTTACAGCGACACCGATGGAAACACTGTTGAAGAGGTTATAGTCGTTTAAGAAAATCTTTAAGACTGAATTGTATCAAAGATTTTTCCCAGTATCGTACAGGAAAGACAAGGGTGCAGAGTTTGCCAATCTGAGACAGGGTCAACTGAACATTGAAGAATATGTGGCCAAGTTCTCTACCTTGTTACGTTTTGCTCCACATGTTGCTGAGAGTGATGAAGCTGTTGCTGATCAGTTCATCAACGGATTGAATCCCGAGATCTTTACGTTGCTAAACACTGGAAGATCGAATAATTTTGCTGATGCCCTGAACAGAGCAAAAGGAACTGAAGCTGGCCTGATTAGGCAGAAAGGAGCTTTGTATGTTCCTCCAGTACCGAGACAGCAACAACCTTCAGTCCCATTCCAACAACCCCCTCCCAGATTTGAGAGTGGCAATAACAGCAGTGGAAAGAAAGATTTTATGAAAGCTCGAGGAAGACAGTTTAATAGATCTGGTAGTAGTTCATCTAGCTCCAGTGGTTCCCGACAGAGCCAGAGTAATACAGGGGTCTATTGCAGAACTTGTGGAGGAAGACATTCCACAGAGCAATGCCAAGGAGTATTTGGTAGCTGCCACATCTGCAGACAGCAGGGACTGTAAAGAGGCCTAAAACTCCTTTCTTGAAATTTGCGGAAAAATTAAAAATTTTCTTTTTAAAAGAACTTAAATGGCCTCATTCATAAAATCACTGGGGAATCAAGTTCAATGTTTAAAATAATAGCAGCGGAAGAAAATAAAGTTTTGCCAACAATAACAATTTAAAAATTATCCAACGACTGATAAAAATTGTTTGCGGAATAAAATAACAACTGCTGCACTGAGGTCCTCGGGTGCTACTACTGCCAACCCAAGCTGGCTCACTGGTCCCCGCCCTCGGCCCTGGCCTCATTAGTACCTACAACAATCAAGTCTAGTGAGCCTAAAGACTCAGCATGCATAAATCGCATCTAACGAGTAAAAATCTGAATATAAAATATGCATGAGTTAACATATTCTGTCCTGAGGCATACTGAAAAATAATCTGTACTGAGCAATTATAATACGTGCATAAATGAACTGATAATCACAGTAAAAATGTTTGCTCCTTGGAGCCTGTACTGAAATAACTGATAAAATTTTCTGTTGAGATTATGTTTTACGCCTGTGGCCACTGCACTAAGCTGAACTGATCGGTAACTGGCTACCTGGGAGGCTGAAACTGAACTGAGCTGGCCGATCACTGGCGACCGGGTGGTACCATACTGAACTGATCGGTCACTGGCGACCGTATAACATAACACTCCCACATAGTGAATGAACCACAAGCCAATATCGCATAAATCTCAAAAATAATCATTTTCTATTTAATGCACGTAAAATAATTAACTGGCGTAATGAAAATTCCTGTAATTTTACCAACTGGATTGGATTGGATCGTCCCCAGGCTCGCTGCAACCTAACTGTGCTATGAAAAATATGCAATAGCTTAAACTTGACCAACTATGCAATTTACATTCAAAAGATGCGACTATGACGCCTAATGACTTCGCATTTAATCATGACTCCGAGCCAACCTGAACCGACACCGAACCGACATATAGTCATGATTAAAATACACTGAAAAATCATAAAATAATGCTCCTAAAATGATAGGGTTGAAATCTAGGTGGAATGGAGGCCAAAACACGAAACGCTCTTTCGAGAGTCAATTTGGCACATTGCACCGTAAATTCTCGTACGACCTCGAAAATGATCCGAATGATGAACGGTCAAAAACATGACCTTCCCAACTCAATGAGGCACTGTCCAGTCCAAGGCCATGGGCTAAAAGCCAACCAAGAACTCAAACAAGCCTTCTAAACGACACAGCAACATGCTGTAATTTCCAGCAGCTGCGCAACTACAAGACTTGCGTTGGTTTCGAGACTATCGGCCATTAGGGGCGTGAACCACCGACCAGAGACTCTTACCAACATCCCAAGGAATGATTTGAACCATGGCTAAGGGCCCTAGGCCAGTCACAATCCGCATCACACCAAAACTCAACCGAAGGGTCCAACCGAGAGCAACGTGCGTGCGTGTGTAGTGTTTATGCTATGATCGATGTCTCGTGTCATTCCAATGGCCATTTGATTGACCATGGCACGATCTAGACATCTAGGAGCATGATATGAACTGTGGCTAAGGGCCATAGGCCAACCAAGATCCACACCAAGCAAACACAAACCGAAACCATATGCTGAACAAAGGAAGAAGCCGAATGGGGAAAGGGGCTGTTCTTGTTGATTATTTAAAAACCGATGAGCCATGGACCAAGCCACCAAAAGGGCAACTTAGTCACGTCTTAGACTTGCTAGGGGAGTGATCCAACCATGGCTAAGAGCCATTAGGGCAGCCAAGATCAGATCCAACCCCTTGACACAAAAACTGAAATTTCGAAACACAAATCTGCGCCTATGGGAACTTGCTGTCATTCTGAATTTCCAGCAAGCATGGGGCTGGTTTGAATGGACCAAAATGGTCCTAATGCATCCTATTACGTGTCTAGGAGTCGCCTTGGGAGCCTGGAGTCGATCCAATACCTGAAACTAACAAACCAAAAGAAACCGTGAAGCTTGCCAAGGAAAATCGAAAATTCTGCATGTGTTGTTTCAAAATGTTTTGACATGGATCTCGATTTTTACTTGAATAAACATGATCATGTACTGAAAAATAAATGATAATATGACTTGATTGAGGTTTAGAAAGAATCTAGACATGCCTGGTTTCGTTTCGAAAGAAAACGAACGAAACGACGACGACGCGGCACGGAGGAGGTGGAGCGCTTCTCTTGTTTACCTTTCTTGCTCTCGATTTTTCTTCCCTTGCTTCCTACTGAATTCCCACGGTTTTCCTCTCTCAAAAACACTCTGAATTTCGTGACTAAGGGAGGGGGAATGATGGTTAGGAGGGTGAGGGGGATAGGTGCAAGATTTAAGGAAGATCCAAGACCAAGTCTTCCCATTTTTGAATTTTGAATTATTGTTTGATATCAAATGAGTTGGTGGATGCTTCTAGGAGGTAGTGGCCTGATTTTTTTCTTATTTTCTAGTCTAGGATATGTCCATTTATTTAATTAAATTGTGCTCCCAAAAATCCTAGAATTATCCTACTAATTACATGCAAAGAATTGGTCAAAGTTGATGAGTTGGAATGAATTGCTTAATAAATCCAAGGGGCCGAAATCATGCTAATAAAATGAGTGGGAAGTGTTGGTTATCTAGTCAACTAATAATCCTTGAAAGCCTTACTAATCCTTTAAATAATTTAGTGAGCTAACCCCTTAATTTAATAACTTAAATGAGCTCATTTCTTAATCACCTCAAATAATTAAATTAAATCCTCAAACCTCCCTTACTAACTTAAATGAACTTACTTGCTAGCTAAATTAACTTCTGAAAATATTTCTCGAATCTTAAATTCTACCTCAAAACTCCGACTCCGGTCCGGCCTCACTGAAATAACTGAAATGCTAAAAATCAAACTACTGAACTGAAATAATGAATAATTAACTTCAAATAAATGGATTTAAAATAATCATGCAGTGAAGTCAATTAAATTTAAAAATCTAGAATTATGCATGGCTTATAAGTCTACTGATTTACGGGTTCTACAATCCTTCCCCCCTTAAAATAAATTTCGTCCTCGAAATTAGAACTCACCGAATAACTCTGGGTATCGACTTCTCATCTCCGGCTCAGACTCCCACGTAGCTTTCTCCTCTGAATGGTTGAGCTATTTGACTTTGACTCGCTTAACGAGCTTGTTCCGAAGTTTCTTCTCCTGTCTGTCTAGGATCTGCACGGGTCTCTCCTCATAAGATAAGTTCGGAGTAAGCTGCAACGGCTCGAAATTCAGTACATGCGAAGGATTTGCCATATACTTCCTCAGCATGGAGACGTGAAAGACATTGTGTACTCCGGCCAGATTCGGCAGAAGAGCCACACGATAAGCAAGCGTCCCAACTCTGTCGAGGATCTCAAACGGTCCAATGAATCTCGGACTGAGCTTCCCTTTCTTGCCAAATCTCATGACACCCTTCATAGGTGCCACTTTCACGAAGACATGATCGCCCACTGCAAACTCTAAGTCTCTCCTCCGCTGATCGGCATAACTCTTCTGTCGGCTCTGAGCAGTCCTCATCCTATCACGGATCTTGACTACTACATCTGCTGCCTGCTGAACAATCTCTGGACCCAACTCTGCTCTCTCTCCTACTTCATCCCAATGAACAGGAGATCTACACTTGCGGCCATACAGTGCTTCATACGGAGCCATACCTATAGACGACTGGAAACTGTTGTTATAGGTGAACTCTACCAATGGTAAGTTCGACTCCCAACTCCCAGAGAAATCAATGACGCAAGCGCGAAGAAGATCCTCCAAAATCTGAATAACTCGCTCTGACTGCCCATCCGTCTGCGGATGGAAAGCTGTGCTAAACAGCAACTTCGTACCCAAAATCGAATGCAAACTCTTCCAAAATGAGGAAGTGAATCTGGGATCTCTGTCGGATACGATCGAAACTGGAATACCATGGAGTCGGACTATCTCTCGGATATACAGCTCTGCATACTGAACCATGGTGAAAGTCGTCTTAATAGGCAAGAAGTGCGCTGATTTGGTAAGACGATCTACAATCACCCAGATGGCATTCGATCCTCTGGCTGACCTCGGCAATCCGGTCACAAAGTCCATGGTAACATTCTCCCACTTCCACTCGGGAATAGGGAGAGGCTTGAGCAAACCTGCTGGTCTCTGATGCTCGGCCTTCACTAACTGGCAAGTCAGGCACTCGGATACAAAACGCCTGATGTCCTTCTTCATCCCTGGCCACCAGTACAATAGCTGCAGATCTTTGTACATCTTCGTACTCCCAGGGTGAATGGAGTACGGGGACGTATGGGCCTCTGATAAGATGTCTGCTCGGATAGAATCACTGCTGGGAACCCATATCCTATCTCGGTATCTCACAATACCGTCGCTGACTGCATACAAAACACGGCCCTTGGCTTCATCTCTCTTCTTCCACTGTGCCAACTGCTCATCTGCGGTCTGACCACTGCGAATACGGTCCAAAAGGGAAGACTGAATGGTCAAGGTAGATAAACGAGGAACTCTACCTCGCGGATAAGTCTCAAGATCGAACTTCTGCATCTCAATCTGAAGAGGTTTCTGAATCGTCAAGTGAGCCATCACTGCGACTTTCCTGCTCAAAGCATCCGCAACTACGTTAGCTTTACCCAGGTGGTAGCTAATGTCACAATCGTAGTCTTTCACAAGCTCCAACCAACGCCTCTGACGCATGTTCAGCTCCTTCTGCGTAAAGAAATACTTGAGGCTTTTGTGGTCGGTAAAGATCTGACACTTCTCTCCATACAGATAGTGCCTCCAAATCTTCAAAGCAAAAACTACGGCCGCTAACTCCAGATCATGGGTAGGGTAATTCTTCTCATGAATTTTCAGCTGTCGAGAAGCATACGCTATCACTCTCCCATGCTGCATCAAAAATGCACCTAAACCAAGCTTCGAAGCATCAGGTATAAAGAACAAACTCACCAGATCCTGACGGTACAGCCAAAACGGGTGCTAAGATAAGAGCTTGCTTCAAAGCATCGAAGCTCTTCTGACACTCCTCGCTCCACACAAACTTCACATTTTTCTTGGTCAGTGCTGTGAGTGGAACGGCAATGGATGAGAATCCCTGAATTAACTTCCTGTAATATCCTGCTAGCCCAAGAAAACTGCGGATCTCTGATGCATTCTGAGGCACAATCCAATCTCTGACTGCTGCAATTTTCGTCGGGTCTACCTCAATGCCACTGCTAGAAACAATGTGGCCCAAGAACGCCACCTTCTCTAACCAGAATTCGCACTTACTGAACTTTGCGAATAGTTTATGTTTCTGCAATGTCTGCAACACTGTGGTCAGATGCCTGCTGTGCTCCTCCCGACTCTTGGAGTAGACGAGAATGTCATCTATGAACACTATCACAAACTGGTCGAGGTACGGCTGAAATACGCGATTCATTAGATCCATGAAGATCGCTGGCGCATTCGTCAGACCGAACAGCATCACTAGGAACTCGTAGTGGCCATAACGAGTCCTGAAAGCTGTCTTCGAGACATCAGCATCTCTCACCCTCAACTGGTGATAACCGGAACGCAGATCTATCTTGGAGAAAATCGAAGCTCCCTGCAACTGGTCAAATAGATCCTCAATCCTCGGCAGTGGGTATTTATTCTTCACTGTAACCCTGTTCAACTCCCGGTAGTCAATGCAAAGCCTCATCGAGCCATCCTTCTTTTCACAAATAAGACCGGCGCGCCCCATGGAGAAAAGCTCGGGCGAATGAACTCCTTGTCGAGAAGTTCATGAATCTGCTTCTTAAGCTCTGCCATCTCTGTCGGTGCTAGTCGGTACGGCGCTTTGGATATCGGAGCCGTACCTGGCATAAGCTCAATGGAAAACTCCACCTCTCTCTCGGGTGGCATACCAGAGACGTCTTCGGGAAAAACGTCTAAGAAATCTCTGACAATCGGAACATCTGAGGCTGACTGGCTGGGTTCCTCGGGGACAGATAAAAAGGTCGCTAGAAATGCCCGACACCCTCTATGCATGAGTTTCCTAGCCTGAACATAAGGAATAATGCGCGGTAAAGGAAAGTACCTGTCCGGCTCAAATACGAACTGCTCCATTCCAGGCGGTCGGACAAGAACGGATCTCCGCTGGAAGTCTATCAACACTCTGTTCCTCAATAGCCAGTCCATCCCTAGGATGATGTCAAATTCCGGCATCGGTAGCACAATCAGATCCGCATAAACAAGATTACCGTGCAGCTCAAGGTCTATATCTCGGATAACATTGGTGGCTGTCCATCTCCTCGCCTGACGGCAACACTACTGAAAAGGCTGTATCTAGCCCAATGGTCTGGATCTTGAGAAAGTTTGCAAAGACCTCCGAAATAAACGAGTGAGTGGCCCCTGAATCTATCAAGGCCTTGGTAGCGGAACCTAGATATAAAAATTCTCCCTGAAAGAGCGGAGCTCTAAGTTGAATCCCACTACAAGATCTAAACTTATAGACATGCAAAGGTCAAGGTTCCTCTAGCTTAATTCCTCTGAAATAAATCTGAGTAGAGCATGCAATCCTATAACAGTTCTAAGTTCAAAAATCTAAATCCCGATTCCCAAAATGCTGAAATTCGAAGAATAACTTAAAGTTTAAAGGTACATGTCAACAACATAGTCTCCGGGTTGGTTTCCGCGGCATGGAGAGCAAAAACTCTGCCTTGGGTAGGCAGATTCCTCTGAGGGCACTGCAGCAACATGTGGTCTGGACTGCCACACTTAAAACACTTTCCTGAGCCAGCCATACATGCTCCAGGATGGCGACGTGAGCACCTGGGACAAACTGGGTGCTCCTGAGTCCTCGGGGCTGGGCGTCCCCGCTGCTGCTGCTGCTGCTGCTGGCCTCGGTTCCTGGGCGGTCCATGAAAAGGCCTCTTATTCTGCTGCTGATGCTGATGAGGAGGAGGGCGGTGCGGTGCCTGGACTGGGCGCTTGCCCTGGCGATCCCTCTCGATATCCCGCAGATCCTGCTCTACGGCTAAGGCCTTGGAGACGGCAATCTCATAAGTAGCAGGGTCAGATACCCTAACATCCCGGCGCAAGATCGGCCGTAAACCCACCAAGAAGTGCATCAGCTTGGCTCTGGCATCATTCGCGATCAGGGGCACAAAGTGACAGTCCCCTCTCGAACTTACGGATAAACTCCGTAACCGTCATATCCCCCTGCCTCAGGCTCATGAACTCGGTGGTCAGCCTGGTGCGAACCTCCTCACCAAAATACTTGGAGTAGAAAACCTCCGTAAAGCGGGTCCAAGAAAGTGTAGCCAAGGTCAGGGCTACCGAAGCTCCTTCCCACCATAAGCGGGCATCTCCAGTGAACAGGTAGGTGGCACACCGGATTCGGTCTGCGTCTCCTAGCTCCATGAACTCGAAGATAACCTCGAGGGATTTGATCCATCCCTCAGCAACCATGGGGTCAGATGTCCCAGAGAATTCCTTCGGGCGCATCTTCATGAATCGCTCATAAACAGCCTCGGGCCCTGTCGGCCTGGCTGCGGCTGCGGCTACGGCTGCGGCATTGCCCCCCGCAAACTGTGCGAAGAACTGTGCCATCCTAGCTAACATCTGGGCACTCATGTCCGGTGGTGGCGGTGGAGGAGGTGGTAGGTCTCCCTCCGGTCTACGTTCCTCCCTGTCCTCTCGGCGAGGCTTCTCCTCTCTGTTGCGCTCTAAAATGCGTCTAGGGGGCATACTGTTCCAACATAACCCATACGTAACTAACATGCATAATTCCATAATTTATTTTAAATGAACACTGAAGTACTGAAAATCTGGAAGCATGCTGACAAAATAATTCATGCTTTAACTGAAATGCTGAACATAATGCTGAACTGAAAAACTTACAGACCAAAGGCGTGGCTTCGTGAGCTTCTCGCGGTCAGTAGTAGTGAAACCCTATACAGAACCACCGCTCTGATACCAACTGTAAAGAGGCCTAAAACTCCTTTCTTGAAATTTGCGGAAAAATTAAAAATTTTCTTTTTAAAAGAACTTAAATGGCCTCATTCATAAAATCACTGGGGAATCAAGTTCAATGTTTAAAATAATAGTAGCGGAAGAAAATAAAGTTTTGCCAACAATAACAATTTAAAAATTATCCAACGACTGATAAAAATTATTTGCGGAATAAAATAACAACTGCTGCACTGAGGTCCTCGGGTGCCACTACTGCCGACCCAAGCTGGCTCACTGGTCCCCGCCCTCGGCCCTTGCCTCATCAGTACCTACAACAATCAAGTCTAGTGAGCCTAAAGACTCAGCATGCATAAATCGCATCTAACGAGTAAAAATCTGAATTTAAAATATGCATGAGTTAACATATTCTGTCCTGAGGCATACTGAAAAATAATCTGTACTGAGCAATTATAATACGTGCATAAATGAACTGATAATCACAGTAAAAATGTTTGCTCCTTGGAGCCTGTACTGAAATAACTGATAAAATTTTCTGTTGAGATTATGTTTTACGCCTGTGGCCACTGCACTAAGCTGAACTGATCGGTAACTGGCTACCGGGGGGCTGAAACTGAACTGAGCTGGCCGGTCACTGGCGACCGGGTGGTACCATACTGAACTGATCGGTCACTGGAGACCGTATAACATAACACTCCCACATTGTGAATGAACCACAAGCCATATCGCATAAATCTCAAAAATAATCATTTTCTATTTAATGCACGTAAAATAATTAACTGGCGTAATGAAAATTCCTGTAATTTTACCAACTGGATTGGATTGGATCGTCCCCAAGCTCGCTGCAACCTAACTGTGCTATGAAAAATATGCAATAGCTTAAACTTGACCAACTATGCAATTTACATTCAAAAGATGCGGCTATGACGCCTAATGACTTCGCATTTAATCATGACTCCGAGCCAACCTGAACCGACACCGAACCGACATATAGTCATGATTAAAATACGCTGAAAAATCATAAAATAATGATCCTAAAATGATAGGGTCGAAATCTAGGTGGAATGGAGGCCAAAACACGAAACGCTCTTTCGAGAGTCAATTTGGCACATTGCACCGTAAATTCTCGTACGACCTCGAAAATGATCTGAATGACGAACGGTCAAAAACATGACCTTCCCAACTCAATGAGGCACTGTCCAGTCCAAGGCCATGGGCTAAAAGCCAACCAAGAACTCAAACGAGCCTTCTAAACGACACAGCAACATGCTGTAATTTCCAGCAGCTGCGCAACTACAAGACTTGCGTTGGTTTCGAGACTATCGGCCATTAGGGGCGTGAACCACCGACCAGAGACTCTTACCAACATCCCAAGGAATGATTTGAACCATGGCTAAGGGCCCTAGGCCAGTCACAATCCGCATCACACCTAAACTCAACCGAAGGTCCAACCGAGAGCAACGTGCGTGCGTGTGTAGTGTTTATGCTATGATCGATGTCTCGTGTCATTCCAATGGCCATTTGATTGACCATGGCACGATCTAGACATCTAGGAGCATGATATGAACCGTGGCTAAGGGCCATAGGCCAACCAAGATCCACACCAAGCAAACACAAACCGAAACCATATGCTGAACAAAGGAAGAAGCCGAATGGGGAAAGGGGCTGTTCTTGTTGATTATTTAAAAACCGATGAGCCATGGACCAAGCCACCAAAAGGGACAACTTAGTCACGTCTTAGACTTGCTAGGGGAGTGATCCAACCATGGCTAAGAGCCCTTAGGGCAGCCAAGATCAGATCCAACCCCTTGACACAAAAACTGAAATTTCGAAACACAAATCTGCGCCTATGGGAACTTGCTGTCATTCTGAATTTCCAGCAATCATGGGGCTGGTTTGAATGGACCAAAATGGTCCTAATGCATCCTATTACGTGTCTAGGAGTCGCCTTGGGAGCCTGGAGTCGATCCAATACCTGAAACTCACAAACCAAAAGAAACCGTGAAGCTTGCCAAGGAAAATCGAAATTCTGCATGTGTTGTTTCAAAATGTTTTGACATGGATCTCGATTTTTACTTGAATAAACATGATCATGTACTGAAAAATAAATGATAATATGACTTGATTGAGGTTTAGAAAGAATCTAGACATGCCTGGTTTCGTTTCGAAAGAAAACGAACGAAACGACGACGACGCGGCACGGAGGAGGTGGAGCGCTTCTCTTGTTTACCTTTCTTGCTCTCGATTTTTCTTCCCTTGCTTCCTACTGAATTCCCACGGTTTTCCTCTCTCAAAAACACTCTGAATTTCGTGACTAAGGGAGGGGGAATGATGGTTAGGAGGGTGAGGGGGATAGGTGCAAGATTTAAGGAAGATCCAAGACCAAGTCTTCCCATTTTTGAATTTTGAATTATGGTTTGATATCAAATGAGTTGGTGGATGCTTCTAGGAGGTAGTGGCCGATTTTTTTCTTATTTTCTAGTCTAGGATATGTCCATTTATTTAATTAAATTGTGCTCCCAAAAATCCTAGAATTATCCTACTAATTACATGCAAAGAATTGGTCAAAGTTGATGAGTTGGAATGAATTGCTTAATAAATCCAAGGGGCCGAAATCATGCTAATAAAATGAGTGGGAAGTGTTGGTTATCTAGTCAACTAATAATCCTTGAAAGCCTTACTAATCCTTTAAATAATTTAGTGAGCTAACCCCTTAATTTAATAACTTAAATGAGCTCATTTCTTAATCACCTCAAATAATTAAATTAAATCCTCAAACCTCCCTTACTAACTTAAATGAACTTACTTGCTAGCTAAATTAACTTCTGAAAATATTTCTCGAATCTTAAATTCTACCTCAAAACTCCGACTCCGGTCCGGCCTCACTGAAATAACTGAAATGCTAAAAATCAAACTACTGAACTGAAATAATGAATAATTAACTTCAAATAAATGGATTTAAAATAATCATGCAATGAAGTCAATTAAATTTAAAAATCTAGAATTATGCATGGCTTATACGTCTACTGATTTACGGGTTCTACAGGGACACTTTGCCAGAGTCTGTCCACAACGAAGTTCCCAAAGATCCCAGGGAGCAGAATCATCTTGATTAGTGGCTCAGACTGATAGACGATCATCAGCTGTTCACTCTTTCCAGCCACCGACTACTACTCAGTCACAGCAGAGGCCAAGAGGAAGCTAGACTGTTAGCCAGCCTCCGAGACAGCAGGCCAGAGTATTTTTTTTACTAAAGAACAGGCACAGGAAGCACCAGATGATGTTGTTGCAGGTAAATGTTCTTTATGTGGTTACTCTGCTTACGTATTGATTGATACGGGTGCATCCCATACATTTATTTCTGAACAATTTTCATTGATTCATGCATTGCCTGTTGAGTCATTATCTGCTGTAGTATCTGTCTCTTCACCTTTGGGGAGAGGTCTTATATCAGTGAATTCTGTGAAACATTGTATGCTACAGTATGACGGGCATGAGATTGAGTTAGATTGTATTGTACTTGGGTTGTCTGATTTTGACTGCATTATTGGTATCGATATGCTGACCAAGTACAGAGCTACCGTAGATTGTTTCCAGAAGATTGTGAGATTCAGACCTGACATTGGCTGATGAATGAAAATTTTACGGTAAGGGTTCTAGATCTAGAATTCCTTTGATATCTGCATTATCTATGACTCAATTATTACAGAAAGGAGTAGAGGGATTCCTTGTGTATTCAGTAGACGTACTGAAATCGAGCCCATCATTGGCAGATTTGCCAGTGGTATGTGAGTTTGCTGATGTCTTCCAAGATGAGATTCCGGGTTTGCCTCTAGTTCGAGAGATAGACTTCAGCATTGAATTGGTACCAGGTACAGTTCCGATTTCTAGAGCTCCGTACAGAATGGCACCGATTGAATTGAAAGAATTGAAAGAGCAGTTAGAAGATTTATTGGCCAAGGGTTACATCATACCGAGTGTTTCTCCTTGGGGTGCTCCAGTACTGTTTGTGAGAAAGAAGGATGGTTCAATGAGACTTTTTATTAACTATCGGCAACTAAATAAGGCTACGGTAATGAATAAATACCTTTTGCCTCGTATAGATGATTTATATATTGAGTTGCAGGGTTCTTCTGTCTATTCCAAGATCGATCTGATATCTGGATATCATCAACTGAGAGTCAGAGATTCTAATATCTCAAAGACATCTTTCAGAACCAGGTATGGCCATTATGAGTTTATAGTCATGCCATTTGGTTTAATCAATGCTCCAGCTGTATTTATGGGATTGATGAACTGCATATTTCAGAAATATCTTGATGATTTTGTGATTATTTTCATTGATGATATTCTGATTTACTCGAAGAATATGATTGAGTATGCTGAGCATCTGAGAACTGTATTGAGAATTCTAAGAGCTGAAAAATTATATGCAAAGGTGTCGAAATGTGAGTTTTGGCTGAGACAGGTGGTGTTTTTGGGACACATCATATCTGGAGATGGGATATCTGTTGATCCTAGTAAAGTTGAGGCTGTGATCAGTTGGTCTAGACCGACATCAGTGCCAGAGATACGCAGTTTTATGGGATTGGCAGGATACAATCGTCGATTTATTAAAGATTTTTCCAGCATTGCGAAGCCAATTACTCACTTGACTCAGAAGAATGCACCATTTGAATGGTCAGAAGAATGTGAGTCCAGTTTTCTGGAGTTGAAGAAGAGATTAACCAATGCTCCGGTGTTGACTATCCCGTCAGGTACTTGTGATTTTGTTGTTTATTGTGATTCTTCTCACAGAGGATTGGGTTGTATTCTGATGCAGCGAGGATATGTTATTGCCTATGCCTCCAGACAATTAAAGCCACATGAAACTCGCTACCCAATTCATGATCTTGAATTGGCGACCATCGTGTTTGCACTGAAGATTTGGCGACATTATTTATACGGTGAGAAATTTGAGATCTATTCTGATCACAAGAGTATGAAATATCTATTTTCATAGTCTGAATTGAATATGAGGCAATGAAGATGGCTTGATTTATTGAAAGATTTTGATTGTGAAATCAAATGCTATCCGGGGAAGTCCAATGCAGCAGCTGATGCACTGGGTCGAAAGGTATGTTCCTTATCCTTATCGACGATTGGTGTTTCAAATTTGATTGAAGATTGTTGTCTTTCTGGATTGATATTTGAGACAGATTGTCAACCTCTGAGATTATATGTTGTTCAAGCTGAACCAAAGCTGATTTTGAGGATTAAAGAAGCTCAGAAAGTTGATCAAAATGTTCAGAATTCGATTTTTATGGTCAAAGCAGGACATCAATCCAAGTATCAGGTTCGTGATGATGTGCTATATGTGAATAATCGTCTTGATGTGCCAGATGTTTCAGATTTGAAACGACAGATATTGTTAGAAGCGCACATTAGTCGATTCAGCATTCTTCCTGGTGGCAGAAAGATGTATAATGATTTGAAAAGACAGTTATGGTGGAAACAGATGAAAGCAGATATTGCAGAGTTTGTATCAAAATGTCTGAATTGTCAACATGTGAAAGCCGAAAGAAAGAAACCAAGAGGTTTATTACACAGCTTATCTATTCCTGAATGGAAATGGGATCACCACGTTCCTCCAGAGGTTGTGATGCGATTTGGGTTGTGATTGACAGATTGACCAAATCAGCATGTTTTATTCCATACAAGATGACGTACAGACATGACCAGATGGCAGAGATTTACGTCAGAGAAGTGGTCAGATTGCATGGAATGCCGAAGTCGATTGCATCAGACCATGATCCTCGGTTTACTTCGTACTTTTGGCACAGCCTGCAACAAGCTCTAGGTACTAAATTGCACTTGAGTACGCATATTATCCACAGACAGACGGACAGTCAGAGCGGACTATCCAGACATTGGAGGATATGCTGAGAGCTATAGTGCTAGACTTTGGCACTAGTTGGCAAGATTCTTTGCCATTTTGTGAATTTTCGTACAACAATAGCTATCAGACAAGTATAGAGATGGCTTCATTTGAAGCGTTGTATGGCAAGAAGTGCAGATCCCCTCTTTATTGGGATGATATTTCTGAGGTACCTGAGATTGAGCCTGATATGATTCGAGATATGACAGAGAAAGTAAAGCTGATTCAGAAGAAAATGAAGACAGCTCAATACAGACAGGCCAAATATGCCAATGTTCGTCTTCGACCTCCAGTGTTTGAGGCAGGAGACAGAGTATTTTTGAAGATTTCTCCTTTCAGAGGTGTTGTCAGATTTGGCAAGAAAGGAAAGTTGTCTCCACGATACATCGGTCCTTATGAGATTCTCGAGAAGATAGGAGATCGTGCCTATCGACTTGCCTTACCGTCTTCTTTATCTGGAATACATGATGTGTTTCATGTATCTTTATTGCGGAAGTATCTTCCTGATGCATCTCATATTCTCCAGCCAGACGAGGCAGAACTTGATGAGACACTAAGTTATTTTGAAAAGCCAGTCCAGATTCTCGATCGAAAAGAAAAGCAACTCAGAACGAAGACTACTCCGCTTGTAAAAGTTCAGTGGAGTCGTCATGGCATCGAAGAAGCTACTTGGGAGGCTGAGACAGATATGAGACAGAAGTTCCCAGAGTTATTTCATTGATGTGAGTCTCTTTATTTAGCTTCTGTATATCTCTTTCTTGTATCTGATTTGATATCTGATTTGATTGCCTGTGATTTCGGGGACGAAATCAGATCTTAATGGGGGAGAAATGTAATGCCCGAGATTTTTATTCTTTTAATCTGCGATTATTGATTATGAATTGATGTGATTATAGACGGAAAGGAACAGACCGGGGAAGACGAGAGAAGACATTGTTATGTGCAAGGACTGAACCCCTCGCGCAATTGCGCGACCAAGCAAGGCGCATATACGCGAGATAGGCAGAGAAGCTCACGCATATGCGCGATAGGATGCGTGCATATGCGCGAGCATGGCAGAGAACCTCGCGCATATGCGCGAGCAATTTCAATGAAGAGTGCCGAGACATATGCGCCGGGGGAGGTCGCGCATATGCGCGAGACGTGCAGATTGAAGAATAAGCCACATGGCTTTGGCATGCAGGATATATATATATATATATATATATATATATATATATATATAAGTCTTCAGCTTTTCATGTGGTAGAATTGTGATTTGTGCAAAATCCGCCCGTCCGATTTTCTATCCAAGTTCAGTACCGTGTTTCTATCGACAAGGGCTTCAGAAGGACGTAAGTTTTGCTACTTTCTTTTATGATTTGAAAATCTGATTTGGGAGGAATCATGATGTGACTGATATTATCTGTTGCTGAGATTGTTATCAGCGTATAATTGAAATCAGATCGAAGAACAGACACCGTATGAAATTGTTATCATTTTCAGATTGAACTTGATTGAGATTATACAGATTTGATATCAGATTGTATTTTGATTGATTATGAGTTATTGAAATTGATATCTGTTGATATTGTATTGCTGGGTATATTGAGATTGTGTTGTTATGCCGTTGAAACAGAATTAGATTGAGTTCTGATTATATCCAGTATTGAATTGGGTTGTATATTGATATTGTACTCCTCAATATTGTCATTGCCAGATTGAGTATTGCCAGGCTTCGAATTCAACATTTTGACTTCGTCAGATTGACAAGAGAAAGGTATAAATCAATGTTGAACCGGGAAGATTCGACTTGAGTTAGATTCGACTTGAGTTTCCCAAAACCGCATACTTTATTTTATTGCATTGTGTTTGCAATTCATGAGATTGATATGCTTAGTCTATTGATTTATAGCAAAGCATGTATTGAGTTATGGGCTGATGTGTCTAGTCATTGGCTGAGGTGCCAAGTCTTCGGCGGATGTGCCAAGACACTGGATGTTTGGTTTATATCGATGTTGCTTTCGGAGCATATCGACTTATATTTCTGAGATTCGATATAGTGTGCCAATGTCCAGGACCAGGATCCCTAGATTAGGAAAGAGTCGAGTCAGAGATTATGAGTCAAGATTTTGATTTACAGTTTTATATCGATTCATGTCTTTCAGATTATGGTACATGTTATTGATATCTATTCCATGCTTTTATATTTGTTTATATGATTGCATGTATACGTTGTTTATACTGAGAATATATTTCTCATCCGGAGTTATCCGGTTGTTGTTGTGTTTGTATATGTGCATGACAACAGGTGGGACAAGATCAGGGTCGAGAAGAGGATGAGAGATCAAGATTAGCGTGGAGATCCGGACTTAGAAGTAGATTTGATTTTTCAGCACTTGATGTAGTTGTTGAACACTAGTTGATCTGAACATATATTGTACAAGACTAGTACTTTACTTTCGATGTTTATATCAGATCGATTATCATATGTTGCGCACTCATGTATTTAAAAAAAAAATTTAGACCCAAATTAATTAACTGATCCTAATGATGATTAAGAAAACGAATTAGGTTCGGGTCCCCACATACATGATTATACGAGTTTCTATGATATTAGTGTCTCGTTGACTACTGTGGTTTATTAATTGCATCATTGACATATATGTTGGTTAATGTGAAATATTAAATGATATTTAGTATAAGGCATGATATTATGACCTACGTGTTGATCCATATTGTTCTTGTTACACGTTTCTCCTATTGTATTGTATTTTTGGCACACGAGATTATTATTTTGGAATTAGTTAATGACATTCAAGTCGAGTAATCCTGAGACCGAAATTATGATTTTCTATTTCTAGGTGCATTTTCTGTGGGATATGCACTTGAAATCTTGACATCATACGTTCTCATTATTGTGTAGGATTTTGGGCCAAGACGACTACCTTTAATATTTTAAAGTCTAGGCCCATTATCCCATCATTCTTTCACTTTATTTTTCACTCAAACCCTAGCCCCTCTTGCACCTCTCTCTCGGCCGCACACCTTCACACCTACAATAGGTTTTCTTACCTCGGTTTTTCAAGAGAATCCTTAAAGAACATGATCCCGTCCCTCTGATGTTCGTCTATCGCATCGTTTGTGTGAATTGCGATTAGATGCAAAAGCACGTCTTATACCTTCGTCTTCTCATCATTCACACCAATATATGTTTATATGTGTTTGTGCATGAAATATGACCGAACTACTGATATATGCATGTATGGATCGATTTTTCATGGAAAAAATCTCATTTTTCTTTTATGCATCTCACGTTTTTGGCATGTAATGAAGGGGCTGCCAGGTCTCGATGGTTTAGGGTTATTTTACAGCAGGTTTGAAGGCATTTAAGTGTTGGAATTGAAGCTAGTGCAAGCCATGTAGAGAGCCGATCAGATCATACGGTTTTTGGCATGTGTTTGAGCTCGATTGGTTAAGGGAGAGGGACGGCCATGTATGGGTCGAACCAGGCCACAGTGAAGACCCTGGTGGGTCTGAGTCGTGGTCTAAGACGGCTGAAGCACGGTTGGTCGAAGTACATGGGTAGTTCGTGAGGCTAGGATTGATGGGTGGGCTCGGTTTGTGTATTCTTGGTTTACAGCCCCATATATATTACAAATTTTACTCCACTAACAGTTATAACTTCCTATCAACATTATAATTCCTCAACTTCCATTCCATATAGTCTTTATTTGATTTATATTTATTGTTTTTATAATTTGTTAGGGCATGCTCAATGGGGTGTTAAATAGACATTATACGCTCTCTCCATTGTGAGTGAGCATTACAGGAGAGAAGAATGAACGCCTCTCTCTCTTATTTTATTTAAATTTTTTTATTTTGTTTTAATTTTTTTTTTGGTTTCTTTTGGATTTTTTTATTTTTTTAAAAACTTTTTAAATTAATCATTTTTTTGGATTTTTTATTTATATTTTTTTAACTTTTTATTATATTGTAATTTTAAATAAATCGTGTTCATGTCTTGTTTAAATAATTATTCTGTCGTGGTATTTCTTTCGAACATCTGTTTTATTTAATAAAAATAATTTAAGTAACAATAATATTATTTTATAAAAATTAGAATAATAATGATTTAAATATTGTAAAACATATTTATTTAATATTAAAAAAATTTAAGATGATTGAGTGGACAAGTGTGATCCATAAATAATGAGTTTTAATATTAAAAAGAATTTGAGTGAAAAAAATATATTGTTATAATAAATATGTGATAGTGGACCTCACAATTTTTGATGAGTTAGTGGATGTTATAACAACCCACATTGCATATGCCCGTAATGCTATAAACTTTAGTCTTATTCATTTAATAATTTTTTAAAAAAACGACAAAATTCATATATTATATTACACGCTGTATGTGTCTGTTTACTAGTATATATATTAATTAATTAATCAAATCCGAAAATGCATAGGGAACGCTCGGCCATTCTTCCATACTCGTGTATCACCCGCAGTGAACTGATTTCGGCCCAAAGGTGGCCCGCAAATCTTATGTTTCGAGATATAAAGACATTGGAACAGCGGTGTCAGCCTCACCGCCGTAATTTTTGCCACCCTCTCCGTCTACCCCTAAAACTCACTAAAATCCAGTAAAAACAGGAGAAAATCAATGGCTTCAGCCTCTCAAGGTAGCCTCCTCCTGCAAAAGCAGCTTAAAGGTATGTGTATGTTGAGAACTTTGAGTTTCTCTTTTTGAATTTCTTGCGAGAAGACTTTATCTTTTTCCAATTCTTGATAAATTTTGTGGTTTTATGGTCCGGGCGTTCGATTTCAGATCTGTGCAAACATCCCGTGGATGGATTTTCGGCTGGTTTGTTGGATGAAAGCAACCTGTTTGAATGGAGTGTCACCATAATTGGCCCCCCTGACACACTCTAGTGAGTTATCATGTTCTTTTTGTGTAACATTCGTGAATCTTCATGCCCTTGCTTAAATGAATTTATTGTTCGTTATTCAATCGTTTTCTGTGGTTTTATAAATCTTCTCTCATAAAGGTTTTAGTTGCTGTGTTGGTGTTTTTGGATTTTGTTCTTACGGCACACACCTAAAATACCTTTTAATTAGTGAAGATTAATCATGAAGCACATGCAAAACACTCAGATTTGCCCGAAAATTGAAGATTAAGCACGAAACACGAGTGAAACATAACGATTTGATAAAAAAAATGGGGAAAACGGTTAAGAACCATACCATATGAAGCATGTTCAATGCATATGAAGCATGTTTAATTCGTAAAATAAGCGAGCTTTTTAGTTCCAATATTAATACTACAAGAATCTAAAGTTTTTTTAATAAGATAAATATTAAAACTTATGGATTATTTTGTAGACAATCCGAAATTCATTATTTTAAACATTATAAGCTTATTCATCTCCTACCCCAATATAGAATTTATTCATTTAGTCTTAAATTGAAAATTGATTATGTTTAATTACTTGGCTTGAGATGATTAAAATTTTACTAAAAACTTAATATTCTTTTTCCCACTTAAGCTTCAATTAAGCATATGTAAGCTTGTAATGCTTAACCGCGCTTCGCGTTTTTATAACCTTACATTTTCCCGTTATTATGTTGATGACTGAATGTTGGCTTCTTGGCCTTGGATCGTAAGCAGTGGTAATAGCAAAGTTCTCTTTAGATCCTGGGACCCTGACCGTACAAACACTATTCTATGCGATTGAGAATAAAATCGTAATGAAATGAAAGGACAATTGCACCGACCTGGTGGGGCTTGAATAACCATGCCATCTGGTTTTGCTTTTAAGAACCTGATTGTCTTTATGTTAATTTGGATGTTATCCTCAATAGTAGAACTTATTGCGTGATTCTTTTTAATTATCGCGCTTAATTTGGATGCAGTGAAGGTGGTTTCTTCAATGCCATCATGAGCTTCCCTGCGAATTATCCGAACAGTCCTCCAACAGTGAAATTTACCTCTGAGATTTGGCATCCCAATGGTTTGTTTTCAATCACTTTTTTAAAATGCTCAATAAGATGTTTCATGGGGTTCTAATTTGAAAAGTCACAATATGCAGTTTATCCCGATGGGAAGGTTTGCATTTCAATTCTTCACCCCCCTGGAGACGATCCAAATGGCTATGAGCTGGCTAGTGAACGATGGTCTCCTGTACACACGGTATAATCATGAATCAATTTTGTGTTACACTCGCCAGTGGCTATGATTTCCGTCCTGTGTAGTTGAATTCTCCTGTAAAACCGTACACTAAATTGGGCATGTTAATTTGTAAAAATTTTAATAGCTTTAACCACAGTACTATTGCAATTTTTAAAATATTTTAGTAGCTATGAAATTCCTACAATATTGTCCTCTTTGAATGAATCTATTGAATTGAATGTTTGTTAATTGTTTGTTTAGTACACTTTGCTGTCCTAGACCCTAGTCCCTCTCAAAATAAGTAATTAAATGATCTGTTACTGTTCAAAGTAGGAGAGACTTGATAATTTGTTGTTCAAGCATTGGCAGCCTGATTTATGCGAGAGAAAATTTCCCAAGTTTGACTTTTTGTAACAAGTTATGAGCTATGTCTTCAATTAGTAAAAGCTTAAAGGGTATTCGGATTATTTCTGCTCTTTATATTTGTTTCTCATAGTTGGCCCTCGTTACGTCAATATTTCACAGTATTTATGATTTGCTCTTGCCTTGTGGTTGATCCAAACTTGGATTGAAATTGATGCTTCAAATAACTAATTCTACAAATGAATTTAGGATAAAATATTGTTGAGAAAGCGCTTCTCATCAAATTGTTACTTTGTCAAGATTGTACAGGGTATATTTACTTTCATAGGTTGTGGTCTATGTAGAACGGATAATTGACCGACGATTTCGGTTGAGAATAAATATAGCAAGTGGACTAGGTCAAGTTATAGTAAATGGATGATGAGTCCAAGTATCGATCTCACAGAGACTAATATTTAATTACTAGAATTTATATCACTTAACTTAAGCTAGACAAAATAAATAAAAAGATAATATGTCGATTATTAATCTAAATTATTAAATAAAATAATTGCAATTAAAAACGAGACATTCAAATATCAAGGAGGGGTTCAAATTCAAATAAATAAATAAGACACACAACGGTACCAAACTCTACTATGTTGACACGTGTTAAAATTCAATTAATTATTTAATTCTTGACAATCACGGTGAAATCCCCAATTTTATTTATTAAACGATTCCTCGAGTTAATAAACCTATTTAAATCTAACCGTCCAATTATTTCTAATTGAATTTAATTAGATCTAAATGCATTAAATCTTTGTGGAATTTCAGTTTTCACTTAAAACCGCACAGTGAAACCAAATACTATTTCTAGTCAGTTTAACCATGTGTTGATTACGTCTTTGTTGCTATATTTAATCAATCCTTTTCCGATTCGTGATTAATCAACATACATGTAAATAGTTGATCATGCTATTAACAAGAAATATTAAACTAACATCAATCAATAATTAAAATATAGAAAAATAATATTTTGAAAATAAAACAAATATCAAATAAAATATTGTTTGGCCCTATCGTAGTCTTATTCTAAATAAAATTACTCCATGAATTCAAAACAAAAGTGCAAAGTCATATTTAAGTTCATAGAAGAAAACAAAATTAAGGATGAGTGAAAGGAATTCTCAATGATTTGTGGCGTGTGATGAGGAATTCCTCCAGCTTTTGCCTCTGTCTTCCTCCCCGTTTCTTTTCTCTTCTTCCTCCCTGGTGTTGTCTTCCGTGTAGTCTTCTGTTCTGCACTTCCGTCTTCTCTCCTCTGCCTCTCTCTTCTTTTCTCTCACTGTTCACGTCTCCGTATGCTTCTCCCTCTCTCTTCCTCCTTACTTCTCTGCCTCTCTCTTCCGCGCTGATTTTTTCTCTTTAGTGCGCCCCTCTCTTCTGCTCACGTACTCTACCTTTTATAATTCTTCTTGGGCCTCATCCTTTAAATCTTTGAAGCTCTTCTAATGTTTAAAATTGTAGATAATATTTTATTTTTCAATTTTTATGCTTCCTCTCTCAATATCTGGACATATTTTCTTCCAAAATTTCAACATTATCAAGGAATAAAATATAAGAATATTTTATTTCCTTCTTCTTTGTATTTTGTTGCCTTTGAAGTCTTGCAAAATCATATTATCTCCCAAATTATGCATTTTTTCCTCTTCTATTCAAATCTACAATCATTATAAACTTAATTAAGTTAAGCACAAAATTAGGGATAATAATTCTAGATAAGCATAATATTATAAATTAGAATCCCTAAAATCTCTATAAGATTTGGGCTTATCAATCCCCCCACACTTAGCTTTTGTTCGTTCTCGAACAAATAAAAAGAATAAAAATATAACCGAGGAATATTCAATGATTCACCACAAAAATGACACAATCAACACTTTTCAACCTACCAAATTTCGTCACACTCAATCAAAAGATCACACTTCGAAGATCATAAAAATCACTTTCGGTGCAACTTCAAAACTCAAGCATTCACTAGAAAAGATCAAGATAATGAGACGTGTGTAGTGTGGAAGTCAAAACTCATATTCTTCAAAGGTGTTTTAGTTCAAGGAGTGCTCATATTTTCTGAAATTCTTTTTTATATAAAGAAACTCTCCATAAGCTTGTTTTTCATACCTTTCTCCACTAAATATTGGAGGAATATGACGCGGTCAATAGGTCTTTTTAAGCTTATAACGTTAGGCCACGACTCACGGCTACAATAAAGGTAGGGATATTCAAAATGAGAGAAAATAAACAATTATTCCTTCAGCACATTCCTTCATCTCTTATCTTCCTCCTTATTGAGTTTCATCATCTTCCATCTTTTTTTTCATATTCCTTGTACTTTCGTTTATATTCCCCTTTTTTTTTCTTCCTCCAACTTTTTTCAATCTTCAACAACATTCTCTTTTAGTTTTTTCAATCACCACATCATACAACATTCTTCCTCCTTTCTTTTTTTCTCATTATATATATTTTTTTCATCAATCTCCTTCCCTTTCTTCATGATTTTTTTCTTCAAACTCCTCCAATTTTTCGTATCAATTATTAACAAATGGGAGTTATTGAAAATTTTAAAGTGCTAAAGGGGTTTATTTCTCTCAAAATTAAGGTAGGTGAATAGTGTATGAGTTAAAATTGGGTAGTTGATGTGGGATTTTGAAGGAATACGAATGAGGGCTAATTGTATGTCTTTGACACACTGCATTCGATTTATTAGGCTCAAAAGGGGATACTAGGGATATAAATGATGCATTGGATAGGCTCGAAAGGCTCAAACGGTCCAAAGATCGCGTAAATCATCCCTAAGTTATTGTAAGCTCGTCGCTCCAACAACACTCGGCAAAAATTGATTATTAGGGGAAGAACAATCCAATCCATGATAAAGCTCGTAGAGGATGTAATATTCTTGAGTTTGCGTTGATAGAAATAAAGAATCTGCTGGTGGAATATATGTTAAAACCATATTTGAGTTCAAATCCTTCGCCTTTTGTTCCTCTACATCTTCCAACTTCACTTCTGCCTCATCTTTGCGTAAGAATTCTTCTTCCTTCCGCTCAAATACTTGTGGAATATCAGATTCAGATGAAATTTCTACATGATTTGAATCACTCTCCAAACCTTTATTGTTTAAGTTGTCATCATTAACCCATACCTGGTTGGTCATTAATTGATCGACAAAAATCGCTTCGTCCTCTTGGTGGATTTCGGACACTGGTTGCATTAGAAGCTCAATCTGTTCATCGATGAAGCATAAAGAGTTGACCATCTTCTCCCACTGGGCCATGATTTCATCTAAATGTGCACTACGCTCTTCTTGTTGCTCAAATGGTTGGTTTACAAAATTGGGGCAAAATTGTGGAGGATATTGGTGACTCCAACCCTGTAGTGAAGGATCACAATGCCAGTGGTAGTCGAAATCTGCCATATCATTTAACACAAGTGCGTCGCACTGTTGTAATCTCTATTAAATAAGTGACTACCAGTTGCCCAAGCTCCATAATTTACCCAACTTCTTGTTGTCTCATCCAAACCAAAATAGAAAATTTGAATAAGAGTGGAGTTTGACAAATCATGAAACCGAAAGTTGTTTGCTAGATCATTGAATCTCCCCCAAGCAGCATAGAATGGTTCCGAGTATTGTTGTGCAAAATTCGTTAACACTCATCGATGATCCATCATTGAAGTACCTCGCAATAAAATAAAAATAAATCAAATAAAATAAATAAAAAATTCGAAAAAATGTCTAGTCTCAAATAAGTAATTTAGTCTAATATAAATAAATTAGTCCCCGGCAACGGCGCCAAAAACTTGACCGACGATTTCGGTTGGGAATAAATCTAGCAAGCGGACTAGGTCAAGTTATAGTAAATGGATGATGAGTCCAAGTATCGATCCCACAGAGACTAATATTTAATTACTAGAATTTATATCACTTAACTTAAGCTAGACAAAATAAATAAAAAGATAATATGTGGATTATTAATCTAAATTATTAATTAAAATAATTTCAATTAAAAACGAGACATTCAAATATCAAGGAGGGGTTCAAATTCAAATAAATAACTAAGACACACAACGGTACCAAACTCTACTATGTTGACACGTGTTAAAATTCAATTAATTATTTAATTCTTGACAATCACGGTGAAATCCCAAATTTTATTTATTAAACGATTCCTCGAGTTAATAAACCTATTTAAATCTAACAGTCCAATTATTTCTAATTGAATTTAATTAGATCTAAATGCATTAAATCTTTGTGGAATTTCAGTTTTCACCTAAAACCGCACTCTGAAACCAAATACTATTTCTAGTCAGTTTAACCATGTGTTGATGACGTCTTTGTTGCTATATTTAATCAATCATCATCGATTCGTGATTAATCAACATACATGTAAATAGTTGATCAGGCTATTAACAAGAAATATTAAACTAACATCAATCAATAATTAAAATTTAGAAAAATAATATATTGAAAATAAAACAAATATCAAATAAAATATTGTTTGGCCCTATCGTGGTCTTAGTTTAAATAAAATTACTCCATGAATTCAAAACAAAAGTGCAAAGTCATATTTAAGTTCATAGAAGAAAACAAAATTAAGGATGAGTGAAAGGAATTCTCAGCTGATTTGTGGCGTGTGATGAGGAATTCCTCCAGCTTTTGCCTGTCTTCCTCCCCGTTTCTTTTCTCTCTTCTTCCTCCCTGGTGTTGTCTTCCGTGTAGTCTTCTGTTCTGCACTTCCGTCTTCTCTCCTCTGCCTCTCTCTTCTTTTCTCTCACTGTTCACGTCTCCGTATGCTTCTCCCTCTCTCTTCCTCCTTGCTTCTCTGCCTCTCTCTTCTGCGCTGATTTTTTCTCTTTAGTGCGCCCCCCTTTTCTGCTCACGTACGCTACCTTTTATAATTCTTCATGGGCCTCATCCTTTAAATCTTTGAAGCTCTTCTCATGTTTAAAATTGTAGATAATATTTTATTTTTCAATTTTTAGGCTTCCTCTCTCAATATCTGGACAGATTTTCTTCCAAAATTTCAACATTATCAAGGAATAAAATATAAGAATATTTTATTTCCTTCCTCTTGGTATTTTGTTGTCTTTGAAGTCATGCAAAATCATATTATCTCACAAATTATGCATTTTTCCTCTTCTATTCAAATCTACAATCATTATAAACTTAATTAAGATAAGCACAAAATTAGGGATAATAATTCTAGATAAGCACAAATATTATAAATTAGAATCCCTAAAATCTCTATAAGATTTGGGCTTATCAATAATCATAAAATCATTTGTTTTCTGAAGTATCGGACACCGATACGCTCGTCGGATTTGATGAAATCCATGTCATTGAGTTTTTGTAGGTTTGACCAGTCGATACGCTTTGGACACGGCTAGAATACGCCATGAACCCGGCGGGATGGAAACGTTTCAGAATACATTTTTGCCTTTTCTTCTTAATATTCATATATTTTTTGGTAATTGTCGTATTAAAGCCTTATCGTGTCTTATATTTCAAAATTTTCCATATCTCCGTATCCGTATCGTATTCGATACGATACCCGTACGCATATCCATGCAACATAGATTGTAGAGCCTGTAGCCCTCGGACTATTTTCTCAATCATGTTATTTTTCTTGCAATATTTCATTCCATATGCATTTTTTATGTTTATTGTTATCTGCAGTCTTAATCAATGAAACTATCAAATAAATCAAAATTTCTCCTATATTTACTTTAAAAACGAGCCTTTGGCAAAAGAAATGTAATTGACAGATTGTGAGATATTTTGGAGAAGCACATGGATTTAAGAACTCGTAGCTTCTCTTTTGTCGTTTTTTCAATGGGTATGACTTACGAGAATGTTTATCGATTCATTTGGTTTCAACAGGGGATGTTATTTTATGAAGTGTTGAACAGTCTTTGCAAATATTTTATTTTTCACATGCACAACTCTATTTCATCTATTTTATCTTTCGAAATAGAACGAATAAGCGACTGTAACAAGAGAGGACTTGGCATCAAATTGAATTTCAAGATTTTGTTTTTACCCAAAAATTTTGAAGTTCCATTTTTGCCTCTGGTAGATGTTTTTGGTTTTGGTTTATGTTTCTGTTTTCAGACTATTAGAGCGTAGTGATGAGTTAGTGATGAACCTTTTCATTTTTAAGCTTGTCGGAGAACCTATTCAAGCATATGTTCAATCAGAAATTCCAACTTGCCTGGGATGTAATTTTGCAAATAGCATCTTCGTTGTGAATATTTGTTGCTTTCTCTCTGTATATTTTTTAATTTTTTTTTCACTTGAAATCTAGAGCTTAAGGAAACATTTTTCTTGGTTGTGAATTCTTTTACCTGTACTTGAGCATATGTAAATTTGGATTTTCCAAATTTTTCCTTATTACCATCAAAGGCAATGTATTCTATGATAAATGCGTACAGCAGCGGTTACTCTACCCATGATAATTCTGTGAGAACAAATATTATACAAATGATTTTTTTGTTTGCAGGTGGAGAGTATAGTACTAAGCATCGTATCTATGCTTTCAAGCCCGAATGATGAGTCTCCTGCCAATGTCGAAGCTGCTGTAAGTTCAAATGCATTAGATTGCTATGATTTCCTCACTATCTGATTATATCCTGACCCATAATTAGAGGGTGTTTTCCTGTTTCTGAACTCCATAAAGCAACTAGGCATTTAATTAAGGTTTTACTCACTTGTATGATCTTCTTTCTTTCTTTCTTTTGTTTTTTTATTACAAAGGGGACTCGAACCTAGGCCCATGGGGAGGGAAAGGGTGAGATCAACCAACTGTGCTAAGCCCGGTCTCGTATAATTTTCTCTCTTAAAAGTAACGTTGACCCAATTTTTGTCTTACAAAATATTTAGCCTGTAATATTATAATACCGATCTTTAAAAAAAATCTTGATCTGACATATGTTTTAAATATGTGTGTGTTCATTATAGGAGATCTTATAAAGCTTTAAAAGGAGCCCCTATCTGAAGTTATAAGATGTTCTGCATAAAACTAACAAAGCATTCTTTTAATTCTCATGTTTGTTTCTACATTGTCACTTTTTCCAACTCCGTTCAATTTCTCACTGTCTGTTCTTGACTTGTAAATCCATCCAACTAAATGAATGATTAATTCCAATATCTGCAGAAGGAGTGGAGAGAACAAAAGGATGAATTCAGGAAGAAAGTTGGACGCTGCGTAAGACGATCACAAGAAATTATGTAAATTGGTGATATCTTGCTGTGAAACTTGGTTTGGTTTTGACTGTTTACTTACTTTATCCCTCCTATTTTGCTCAACAGATATTTTGGTCAGTAGAGATGTTGTTTTGCTGGTTTCTTAGACCATGTAAATTTACTACATCTGGCATTATATTGTATTCATTACTGTCGGAGAGCTCTCCTCATCTGTTAAAAAATCACGCACGCATGATATATATGATTATATGCGATAATTGCGTTTTTAGTGCCTATTATTTGGGGTTGGAACCATTTTGATCGTTGTGTAAAGGTCCCTTGATTTATGAATTTTAGATAATTTTTATCTCCCATATTAAATTAAAAATTATCGTTAAGAACTAAAGGAAAATGGCACATGAAAAATTGAAGAGGGATCAAAATCTCTTTGATATATGATCCATCGTTGCCCGAGAAATACCCAATCATGCACGAAAATTGGGTATGTGCACCTAATTATACCGACTCAGCTGTTCCCAAAAATTGTTTTCCAAAATTTTCCACCCTTTGTGGAATACATAAAAACAAGACTTGAACGTGAAAGTACTTGTTCTTTATGAGTAAAAAGGTAAAAAAAGAAGAAGTAAATACAATTGTTATTTGTTGATTCAAAGGCATCGAGACATGAAGGACTGGGTAGAAGAAGATGAATGTCCAGAAACAGCAGTGTTATGAAACAAATCCGACAAGTAGTTTCCCAGATTTTCGGGTGAGTCGTCGCTCGCCTTGCTCCAAACTGTCATATAACCTGTCGAAGAACTCCCTATAAGATGGCATTAGATTTCTCGCTATCGACACTTTGATCTCGTCTAGAAGCTTCGAGTTAGGAACGACCCACGAGCTTTGCTTTTGATATTAGTCTTCGAAGATGGAGTTCAATTGCCTGAAACAATGGCTGATCGTGTAGAGCCCAAAATCAGTACACGTAAATCACATGAATTACTTAATAGTTAAATCATTTATTTAATTTTAAAGTGATTTTTAACGATGCATGATTTATGATATTTCATTATTTTAAATTATTTATGCTTATGTGATGCACGTTAAAAATATTTTCTTGAGTTTCATGTTTCAGGCGATCATTCCGATACGGGATCGAGGAAAAGAGACCGGCGACGAGTTTGGCAATTTTAAAACATGGTATTTTATTTTAAATTAAGGATGGAGCATTTTAAATAATTTATTTAGTTCTACCATTTTAAAAGTATAAATTATTTATTTGAGTGATTTTAGAATTTTAAAACTTTTAAAATTTAACAATTGTGTGCTTCATTTTACTTAGGGGATTTTGTAGAGATAGCCTTGATTTAATTTTTATTAGCATGTCAAATGGGTATTAGTATTTTTAGTTACACCCATTAGCCCCTAATTACTCCTAATTAAATACACACACGTTAATACTATAATCACACCCATACACACACTTTTACACACACTAGAAACCGATAAAACACACACACACATATTTCATTCGGAATTTTATTATTTTTCAGAAGAGAAAACTAGGGTTCTTAGTAGACTGAGCAGCTGCCCCTATCCCTCTCAATTTCCAGCAAGTTTTCGCCACTTTCGTTGTAAGAAAATCGTGCCACGTTCGTCCCGGATCGTCTCTCGCATCCTTCCCGCTTCGGTTCCGTCGATCGGTAACGTTAAAGATTTGAAAGACATGTATATTCTATTTTTCCTACGTCGATCTCGTCATATTATGCGTTGTGTTGTTTATTATGCGTAAAAATGCATGTGTAGTGTGCAAAGTTTGAGCAGAAACTTGTTAGGTTGATTTTTGGAAACGTTTTTAGATCTAAAACTCAAAATTTACTGTTCTTTTAAATACTGTGATTTTTTGTTCGCTTTTCTGGAAAACCTTTCAACATACAAAACGTAGAACGTTTTGATACCTTCGATTTGACAGTAAATTTGAAATATTTGGATAAAAAATGAGTGAGTTATGATCGTTTTCGTAGGATTGGTCAAATTGCGTTTTCTGAAAATATATGCTATTGATGTGTTCTTGAAGTTTTATTGTTGCAGGCTTCGTTTGGGATTGACGGGTGATCGCTGCTGCATATAGGTATATTATTAATGATGTTGGGATGGTTATTTACGTTTCGTTTCGTTTCGTGTCGTTAGGCACTTGGGAGAATGAGTAGTCGTGAAAATCGTTTTGTTGTCAAAAGTCGTGTTCACGGGTTTATTGTGTTACTTGTGATACGTGTTTGTTTTGCGGCAATTGTATAAGCTTGAGTCAGTGTTATAGTATCCTATGATGGCTCTCGAGGTGTCAATTCATGGTCGGTATGATCGAGATTAAGTCACAAGCACATAAATTTTCGTTAGTTCATTCCTCCCGCAGGTACACGGACCCTGGCACGGGGTCCGTGCCTTTGTTTCCTTTGAAGTGTCATTTTCCAGAGCCTACACGGACCTGTAGACGGACCCTTACATGGGGTCCGTGCCTGAGTTATTTCAGTAGAGTGAAGATACAGTACTTACACGGACCCGGACCCGGACCCGGAGAGGTGCAAGGGTCCGTGTACTCCATTTTTGGGAGAAAGTTTTAGTGATTGTTTTGGGGTTTTATGTCATGGTTTAGTACAATAATTAAACGAGGTTAAGTCCCGAGTAATCTAGAATGTCACAAGCTATTTATTTGATTCGGTGGTGAGCACGAATACCTACGTCTAAGTTATGCAAGTTAAGTGTTTAAATTCATGTGAATATGTGCAGCAGTGGCTCCAAGCGAGATCCAACGAATCCCTCAATACCAAGTAAGTATGTTCGGCGTGCAACAGAAAATATTTCAAGTTTTTGAGGTATGCTAAATGTCATGTGACCAAATTATGTATGAGATTGGAGAGCGGTAAAGTATGACCAGGGACCAATCCATCCCATTAAATTATGAACGGGTTTAAATCAGGATTGGAAAG
Organism: Primulina tabacum; assembly: GCF_025594145.1. NCBI lineage: Eukaryota > Viridiplantae > Streptophyta > Magnoliopsida > Lamiales > Gesneriaceae > Primulina > Primulina tabacum. The sequence continues at coordinate 17,120,813 of NC_134555.1, read as the reverse complement.
CGGTAAAGTATGACCAGAGATCAATCCACTCGTTAAATTATGAACGGGGATCTCATGTATGTGGCAGTGGATCTTCCCTGTCGTCCCTGTACTGTTGTTTAGTCTGATCAGGCGTATTTATGTATGGGTCACTTGCTTTCAAACATGCCTCTACGAAAAATGATGAAGTTTATGTATGTTCAAGTATGTACGATGTTAGAATGTTAAGAAAAGTTTTATGTTGATGGCACGTCTATGTATGTATGTACATATGCTCAATATTATTTATGCAAGTTCAAGTTCCAGTATGTACGTTCTATTTTAAAGTTGCATGTGTAGTACTCGTTACTTCCAGTTTATACATGTTGAGTCTTTAGACTCACTAGACTTGATCGATGCAGGTGAGGATGAGTTTGAAGAGACGAGCGGTGGGGACCAGTGAGCTGGCTTGGACTGAGTGGGAGGCTAAACCCGAGGACCGTCATATTTTAAGTTCTTATAAAATGTTCAAAATACTCTGATTTCACGTTTTGATTACAATGTTTAAACAAGCAATTTTCCTTAGTAACTTTAGTTATGTTCGCTCTTTTGCAAAAATTTTCGGTTGGACAGTTCGTTTATGATCACAGTTTGAAAGCTTATTGGTGTTTATGAAAACTTATATTTTTCCGCAAAATTTCACCGCAAAATTTCAAGTAGTTTGAAAGTACGGTACGTTATAGTTGGTATCAGAGCGGTGTTCTTGTAAAGGGTTACGCCTACTGCCAGTTGCGAGAAGCTCACGAAGCCACACCTAAAGTCTGTAAGTTTTAAAGTTTTGAATTATTTCATGTAGTAAGCATTAAGTCATGATTTCAGCATGTACATGTTTTAAGTTTGAATTATGTACATCTTACGTTATTGATATTATGTTCATGCATATTGGGTAAAATGTTGGAACAGTATGCCTCATAGACGTATAATTAACCGGGAAGCAAGGGATGAGGACAGAGAGGCTCGAGAGGAGGGGAGAGATGCTCCACCTCCTCCACCGCCAGATATGCAGGCACAGAAGCTTGCAGGTATGACTCAATTCTTTGCATAGTTTGCGGGGAACCTGGCGGCAGTGGACACGGGGGCGAGGCCCAGACCAGATGCGGTGTTCGAAAGGTTTAGGAGGATGAATCCTAAGAAGTTCTCGGGGACTACTGACCCAATGATAGCTGAAGGATGGATTAGGTTCATCGAGGTGATTTTCGCATTTATGGAGCTGCAAGATGCAGATAGGGTCAGATGTGCCACATTCCTTCTGACAGGGGACGCCAGACCGTGGTGTGACATTGCGTCTGTGTTGATTAATTTGCAGACTTTGACTTGAAACGGTTTCAAGGAGGTATTCTACTCCAAGTACTTCACTGAGGAAGTACGATCCAGACTGACCCGGGAATTCATGACGCTGCGACAGGGAGACAGCAGCGTGGCAGACTTCGTCAGGAAGTTTGAAAAGGGGTGTCACTTTGTGCCCCTGATAGCTAATGATGCCCAGGGAAAGCTGATGCATTTCATGGATAGTTTGCGGCCGATCTTGCGCTGTGATGTCAGCGTTGCTGGTCCTACTACCTATGCTGTTGCCGTATCTAGAGCCTTGGCGGCAGAACAGGACCAAAGGGATATCGAGAGTGATAGGCAAGGGCAAGAGGCACTATCCGACACCTCAGCAGCAGCAGCAGCAGAGAACCTAGTTTAAGAGGCCTTTCCAGGGACAGTAAGAGAAGAAGCCATTTCAGGGACCGCCAAAAGGCAAGGGTCCTGTTCCACAGCAGAAGGCTCCTCAAAAGCCGGTTGAGTACCCAGTGTGCCCGAAATGCCACCGCCAACATCCGGGACAGTGTTTATATGGATCATACAAGTGCTTTAAATGTGGAGCCAGCGATCACATGTTAAAGGAGTGCCCACGGTAGAGGCAGCCGACCCAGGTAAGAGTGTTCGCTATGCATGCTCAGGAGGAGAACTCAGACACAACACTATTGACTTGTAAACTTATTTAATTAAGCACCGTATTAATTTCCATGCATGTGTTGGACTTTATTTGGGGTTCATTTGTGTTCAAGTAATATTTTGGGTGACTTGGGATATAAATTTCTTCTATGCTTGAGGTTAAGTTTAGAATTTTGAAGATATAAGTTTGTGTGTGCTAACGTCTCTCAGGAAACATTTTTATAAAGGGAGTATCCGCGAAGGCCCTGATATACTCAGGGAGTCACTCACTCTTTTATTTCGGTGACATTCGCTAGTCACCTGGACGTCAAGTCTATTGGACTCGACGTGAGCTATTCAGTGACAGTCCCATCAAGGGAAGAATTGTAAGCTACTAGTGTGGTCAGAGACATCGATCTCGAGCTGTAGGGCCACCTAGTGTACGTCGATCTGATCGTGTTGCCGATGCCAAAATTTGATATTATTTTGGGAATGGACTGGCTGACGAAGAACAGAGTTCTTATTGATTTCCAGAAAGTGTCAGTGTTAGTAAGACCTTTGGGCATGGAAAAGTTTCTCTTTAGCAGCCAGATGGATGAGTTTCCCTTGCATGATCTCTTGCATGCAGGCGCGGAGACTTATGCACAAGGGTTGTCAGGATTTCTTGGCCAGCTTTGTGTCTACACCTGACGTACCCACTCCGTCAATAGCTGATGTACCAGTGGTCAGAGTTTTTCCTGACGTATTTCTAGATGACGTCTCAGGCCTTCCACCAGAGAGAGATGTGGAGTTTTCAATTGACCTTGTGCCAGGCACCGTGCCAATATGTAAGGCACCGTACCGTCTAGCTCCAGCTGAGATGTTAGAGCTCAAGCAGCAGATTCAGGAGCTTCTAGACAAAGAATTCATCTGCCCTAGTCTCTCACCATGGGGCGCGCCAGTGCTCTTTGTGAAGAATAAAGACGGGAGCATGAGGCTGTGCATCGATTACCGAGAACTGAACAAGGTAAAGATCAAGAACAAATACCCACTTCCAAGGATCGAGGACTTGTTCGATCAGTTGCAGGGAGCCAGAATGTTCTCTAAGATAGATATTCGGTCGGGGTATCATCAGTTGAAGGTAAAGGATGCCGATGTTCATAAGACAGCCTTCAGAACCAGATATGGACATTACGAGTTCATAGTGATGCCTTTCGACTGACAAATGCTCCAACTATTTTTATGGACTTGATGAATCGAGTATTTCAGCCCTACCTAGACCAGTTAGTCATAGTGTTCATTGACGATATTCTCATTTACTCGAAGAGTCATGAGGAGCATGTTAAGCATCTGAGTACAGTTTTGCAGGTTTTGTAGAGTCGCAAGTTGTTTGCGAAATTCAGTAAGTGTGAATTTTGGTTGGAGAGGGTAGCGTTTTTGGGTCATATAATATCTAGCAGTGGTATCGAGGTAAATCCAGCTAAGGTAGCAGCAGTTAATGAATAGGTTGAACTGAAGAATGCGTCAGAGATTCGCAGTTTCCTAGGCCTAGCAGACTAGTAGAGGAAATTTATTCAAGGGTTTTCTTCGATAGCAGTGCCACTCACTTCACTGACAAAGAAGAATGCTAAATTCGTGTGGAGTGATGAATGTCAGAAGAGCTTTGATACTTTGAAGCAAGCTATTATTTCAGCGCCAGTGTTAGCTATGCCATCGGGGCAAGGAGAATTTGTGTTATACGCCGATGCATCTAAGCTCGGGTTAGGCGCAGTGTTGATGCAGCATAGTCGGGTTATAGCTTATGCTTCTAGGCAGTTGAAGGTGCATGATAAGAACTAACTGACTCATGATCTTGAGTTAGCTGCCGTTGTCTTTGCGTTGAAGATATGGAGACATTACTTGTACGACGAGAAATGCCAGATATTCACTGATCACAAGAGTATCAAGTATTTCTTCACGCAGAAAGAATTAAATATGAGACAGAGACGGTGGTTAGAGTTGGTGAAAGACTATGATTGCGAAATTAGCTACCATTCAGGGAAAGCTAATGTTGTGTTAGATTCCTTGAGCCGAAAGGTTGCAGTCGTAGGACAGTTGTCAGTGCAGAGATCTCTCCAGTCAGAGATTCAGAGATTCGGGTTAGAGGTTTATCATAAGGGCAGGGCTCCTAAACTGTCTAATCTGACAGTCCAGTCTTATTTTCTAGATAGAATCCGTGCAGGTCAGTCTTCAGATGAGCAGTTACAGAAATGGAGATTGAAGGATGAGGCCAAGGGCAGTGTACTCTGCTCAGTGTCTGATGGCATTGTGAGATACAGAGGTAGAATGTGGGTGCCTAGTGTTGATTCGATCAGAGAGGATATTCTGAAAGAGGCGCATGCATCACCGTATTCCATTCATCCAGGAGGCACCAAGATGTACAAGGACTTGCAGATCCTGTATTGGTTGTTAGGTATGAAGCGTGACATCCGCCGATTTGTATATGAATGTCTCACTTGTCAGCAGGTGAAGGCAGAGCATCAGAGGCCAGCAGGAATGCTCAAGCCACTCCCTATCCCCGAGTGGAAATGGAAGAATATCACCATGGACTTCGTTATTGGATTGCCGAGGTCAGTAGGGGATTCAATGCTATTTGGGTTATAGTGGACCAACTAACTGAGTCGGCACATTTCTTGCCAGTGAAAACGACTTTCTCCATGACGCAGTACGCAGAGCTCTATATCAAGGAGATAGTTCGATTGCACGGAATCCCAGTTTCTATTGTGTCCAACAGGGACCCAAGGTTTACATCGTCCTTTTGGAAGAGTTTGCATGCAACCATGGGGACGAAGTTGCTATTCAGTACAGCTTTTCACCCGCAGACAGATGGCCAGTCTGAGCGAGTGATTCAGATTTTGGAGGATCTATTGCGGGCCTGTATGATCGATTTCCATGGGACTTGGGAATCTAAGCTACCTCTAGTAGAGTTTTCCTACAACAACAGTTTCCAAGCATCTATTGGTATGGCTCCCTATGAGGTATTGTATGGGAGGAAGTGCAGATTGCCGATTCATTGGGATGAAGTCGGTGAGAAAGCAGAACTTGGTCCAGAAATAGTTCAGCAGACTGCAGATGTGGTGGTCAAGATCCGAGACAGGATGAAGACTGCACAGAGTCGTCAAAAGAGTTATCCTGACAAGAGAAGGAGAGATCTAGAGTTTGCCGTAGGTGATCACGTTTTTGTGAAGATAGCAACCATGAAGGGCGTTATGAGATTTGGGAAGAGAGGCAAACTTAGTCCGAGATTTATTGGGCCGTTCTAAATTCTCGACAGAGTTGGGACACTTGATTATCGTGTTGCCCTCCCGCCGAATCTGACCGGGGTACACAATGCGTTCCACGTCTCGATGTTGAGGAATTACCTAGCTAATCATTTGCATGTTCTGAGCTATGAGCCAGTTGCAGCTTGCTCCAGATTTTTCGTATGAGGAAAGACCTATTCAAATCCTAGACAGACAAGAACGGAGACTTCGGAACAAAGTAACAAAGTTGGTCAAAGTCCAGTGGCTGAACCAATCAGTGGAGGAGGCCACTTGGGTGACCGAAGCAGATATGAGAAGTCGCTACCCGGAGTTGTTTGGTAAGATTTAATTTCGAGGACGAAATTTATATAAGTGGGGGAGGAACTGTAGAGCCCAAAATCAATACACGTAAATCCCATGCATTACTTAATAGTTAAATCATTTATTTAATGTTAAAGTGATTTTTAGCGATGCATGATTTATGAGATTTTTATTATTTTAAATTATTTATGCTTATGTGATGCACGTTAATAATATTTTCTTGAGTTTCATGTTTCAAGCGATCATCCGATACGAGATCGAGGAAAAGAGACCGGCGACGAGTTTGACAATTTTAAAACATGGTATTTTATTTTAAATTAAAGATGAGGCATTTTAAATAATTTATTGAGTTCTAGTATTTTAAAAGCCTAAATTATTTATTTGAGTGATTTTAGAATTTTAAAACTTTTAAAGTTTAACAATTGTGTGCTTTATTTTACTTAGGGGATTTTGTAGAGATAGCCTTGATTTAATTTTTATTAGCAGGTCAAATGGGTATTAGTATTTTTAGTTACACCCATTAGCCCCTAATTACTCCTAATTAAACACACACGCACACGTGTTAATACTATAATCACAACCACACACACACTTTTACACACACTAGAAACCGATAACACGCACACACACATATTTCATTCAGAATTTTATTATTTTTGAGAAGAGAAAACTAGGGTTCTTCGTAGAGAGAGCAGCCGCCCCTATCCCTCTCAATTTCCAACAAGTTTTCGCCACTTTCGTCGTAAGAAAATCGTGCCACGTTCGTCCCGGATCGTCTCTCGCATCCTTCCTGCTTCGGTGTCGTCGACCGGTAACGTTAAAGATTTAAAGGCATGTATATTCTATTTTTCCTGCATAGATCTCGTCATATTATGCGTTGTGTTGTTTATTATGCGTAAAAATCCATGCGTGGTGTGCAAAGTTTGAGCAGAAACTTGTTAGGTTGATTTTTGCAAACGTTTTTAGATCTAAAACTCGAAATTTACAGTTCTTTTAAATACTGCGATTTTTCGATCGCTTTTTTGGTAAAACTTTCAACATACAAAATGATGCTGCAAGGGAGACAGCAGCGTGGCAGACTTTGTCAGGAAGTTTGAAAGGGGGTGTCACTTGGTGCCCCTGATAGCTAATGATGCCCAGGGGAAGCTGAGGCATTTCATGGATGGTTTGCGGCCGATCTTGCGTCGTGATGTCAGGCTTGCTGGTCCTACTACCTATGCTGTTGCCGTATCTAGAGCCTTGGCGGCAGAGCAGGACCAAAGGGATATCGAGAGTGATAGGCAGGGCAAGAGGCGCTATCCGGCACCTCAGCAGCAGCAGCAGCAGAGAACCCAGTTTAAGAGGCCTTTTCATGGACAGTAAGGGAAGAAGCCATTTCAGGGACCACCAAAAGGCAAGGGTCCTGTTTCACAGCAGAAGGCTCCTCAGAAGCCGGTTGAGTACCCAGTGTGCCCGAAATGCCACCGCCAACATCCGGGACAGTGTTTATATGGATCATGCAAGTGCTTTAAATGTGGAGCCAGCGATCACATGTTAAAGGAGTGCCCACCGTAGAGGCAGCCGACCCAGGTAAGAGTGTTCGCCATGCATGCTCAGTAGGAGAACCCAGACACGACACTATTGACTTGTAAACTTATTTAATTAAGCACCGTATTAATTTCCATGCATGTGTTGGACTTTATTTGGGGTTCATTTGTGTGCTAGTAATATTTTTGGGTGACTTGGGATATAAATTTCTTCTATGCTTGAGGTTAAGGTTAGAATTTTGGGGATATAAGTTTGTGTGTGATAACGTCTCTCAGGAAACATTTTTATAAAGGGAGTATCCGCGAAGGCCCTGATATACTCGGGAGTCACTCACTCTTTTATTTCGGTGACGTTCGCTAGTCACCTGGACGTCAAGTCTATTGGACTCGACGTGAGCTATTCAGTGACAGTCCCATCAGGGGAAGAATTGTAAGCTACTAGTGTGGTCAGAGACATCGATCTCGAGCTGTAGGGCCACCTAGTGTACGTCGATCTGATCATGTTGCCGATGCCAGAATTTGATATTATTTTGGGAATGGACTGGCTGACGAAGAACAGAGTTCTTATTGATTTCCAGAAAATGTCAGTGTTAGTAAGACCTTTGGGCATGGAAAAGTTTCTCTTTGAGCAGCTAGATGGATGAGTTTCCCTTGCATGATCTCTTGCATGCAGGCGCGGAGACTTATGCACAAGGGTTGTCAGGATTTCTTGGCCAGCTTTGTGTCTACACCTGACGTACCCACTCCGTCAATAGCTGATGTACCAGTGGTCAGAGTTTTTCCTGACGTATTTCTAGATGACGTCTCAGGCCTTCCACCAGAGAGAGATGTGGAGTTTTCAATTGACCTTGTGCCAGGCACCGTGCCAATATGTAAGGCACCGTACCGTCTAGCTCCAGCTGAGATGTTAGAGCTCAAGCAGCAGATTCAGGAGCTTCTAGACAAAGAATTCATCTGCCCTAGTCTCTCACCATGGGGCGCGCCAGTGCTCTTTGTGAAGAATAAAGACGGGAGCATGAGGCTGTGCATCGATTACCGAGAACTGAAAAAGGTAAAGATCAAGAACAAATACCCACTTCCAAGGATCGAGGACTTGTTCGATCAGTTGCATGGAGCCACAATGTTCGCTAAGATAGATATTCGGTCGGGGTATCATCAGTTGAAGGTAAAGGATGCCGATGTTCATAAGACAGCCTTAAGAACCAGATATGGACATTACGGGTTCTTAGTGATGCCTTTCGGACTGACAAATGCTCCAACTATTTTTATGGACTTGATGAATCGAGTATTTCAGCCCTACCTAGACCAGTTAGTCATAGTGTTCATTGACGATATTCTCATTTACTTGAAGAGTCATGAGGAGCATGTTAAGCATCTGAGTACAGTTTTGCAGGTTTTGTAGAGTCGCAAGTTGTTTGCGAAATTCAGTAAGTGTGAATTTTGGTTGGAGAGGGTAGCGTTTTTGGGTCATATAATATCTAGCAGTGGTATCGAGGTGAATCCAGCTAAGGTAGCAGCAGTTAAGGAATAGGTTGAACTGAAGAATGCGTCAGAGATTCGCAGTTTCCTAGGCCTAGCAGACTAATAGAGGAAATTTATTCAAGGGTTTTCTTCGATAGCAGTGCCACTCACTTCACTGACAAAGAAGAATGCTAAATTCGTGTGGAGTGATGAATGTCAGAAGAGCTTTGATACTTTGAAGCAAGCTCTTATTTCAGCGCCAGTGTTAGCTATGCCATCGGGGCAAGGAGAATTTGTGTTATACGCCGATGCATCTAAGCTCCGGTTAGGCGCAGTGTTGATGCAGCATAGTCGGGTTATAGCTTATGCTTCTAGGCAGTTGAAGGTGCATGATAAGAACTAACTGACTCGTGATCTTGAGTTAGCTGCCGTTGTCTTTGCGTTGAAGATATGGAGACATTACTTGTACGGCGAGAAATGCCAGATATTCACTGATCACAAGAGTATCAAGTATTTCTTCACGCAGAAAGAATTAAATATGAGACAGAGACGGTGGTTAGAGTTGGTGAAAGACTATGATTGCGAAATTAGCTACCATCCAGGGAAAGCTAATGTTGTGTTAGATTCCTTGAGCCGAAAGGTTGCAGTCGTAGGACAGTTGTCAGTGCAGAGATCTCTCCAGTCAGAGATTCAGAGATTCGGGTTAGAGGTTTATCATAAGGGCAGGGCTCCTAAACTGTCTAATCTGACAGTCCAGTCTTATTTTCTAGATAGAATCCGTGCAGGTCAGTCTTCAGATGAGCAGTTACAGAAATGGAGATTGAAGGATGAGGCCAAGGGCAGTGTACTCTGCTCAGTGTCTGATGGCATTGTGAGATACAGAGGTAGAATGTGGGTGCCTAGTGTTGATTCGATCAGAGAGGATATTCTGAAAGAGGCGCATGCATCACCGTATTCCATTCATCCAGGAGGCACCAAGATGTACAAGGACTTGCAGATCCTGTATTGGTTGTTAGGTATGAAGCGTGACATCCGCCGATTTGTATATGAATGTCTCACTTGTCAGCAGGTGAAGGCAGAGCATCAGAGGCCAGCAGGAATGCTCAAGCCACTCCCTATCCCCGAGTGGAAATGGAAGAATATCACCATGGACTTCGTTATTGGATTGCCGAGGTCAGTAGGGGATCCAATGCTATTTGGGTTATAGTGGACCGACTAACTTAGTCGGCACATTTCTTGCCAGTGAAGGCGACTTTCTCCATGACGCAGTACGCAGAGCTCTATATCAAGGAGATAGTTCGATTGGACGGAATCCCAGTTTCGATTGTGTCCGACAGGGACCCAAGGTTTACATCGTCCTTTTGGAAGAGTTTGCATGCAACCATGGGGACGAAGTTGCTATTCAGTACAGCTTTTCACCCGCAGACAGATGGCCAGTCTGAGCGAGTGATTCAGATTTTGGAGGATCTATTGCGGGCCTGTATGATCGATTTCCATGGGACTTGGGAATCTAAGCTACCTCTAGTAGAGTTTTCCTACAACAACAGTTTCCAAGCATCTATTGGTATGGCTCCCTATGAGGTATTGTATGGGAGGAAGTGCAGATTGCCGATTCATTGGGATGAAGTCGGTGAGAGAGCAGAACTTGGTCCAGAAATAGTTCAGCAGACTGCAAATGTGGTCGTCAAGATCCGAGACAGGATGAAGACTGCACAGAGTCGTCAAAAGAGTTATCCTGACAAGAGAAGGAGAGATCTAGAGTTTGCCGTAGGTGATCACGTTTTTGTGAAGATAGCAACCATGAAGGGCGTTATGAGATTTGGGAAGAGAGGCAAACTTAGTCCGAGATTTATTGGGCCGTTCTAAATTCTTGACAGAGTTGGGACACTTGATTATCGTGTTGCCCTCCCGCCGAATCTGACCGGGGTACACAATGCGTTCCACATCTCGATGTTGAGGAATTACCTAGCTAATCATTTGCATGTTCTGAGCTATGAGCCGTTGCAGCTTGCTCCAGATTTTTCGTATGAGAAAAGACCTACTCAAATCCTAGACAGACAAGAACGGAGACTTCGGAACAAAGTAACAAAGTTGGTCAAAGTCCAGTGGCTGAACCAATCAGTGGAGGAGGCCACTTGGGTGACCGAAGCAGATATGAGAAGTCGCTACCCGGAGTTGTTTGGTAAGATTTAATTTCGAGGACGAAATTTATATAAGTGGGGGAGGAACTGTAGAGCCCAAAATCAATACACGTAAATCCCATGCATTACTTAATAGTTAAATCATTTATTTAATTTTAAAGTGATTTTTAGAGATGCATGATTTATGAGATTTTTATTATTTTAAATTATTTATGCTTATGTGATGCACGTTAAAAATATTTTCTTGAGTTTCATGTTTCAAGCGATCATCCGATACGAGATCGAGGAAAAGAGACCGGCGACGAGTTTGACAATTTTAAAACATGGTATTTTATTTTAAATTAAAGATGAGGCATTTTAAATAATTTATTGAGTTCTAGCATTTTAAAAGCCTAAATTATTTATTTGATTGATTTTAGAATTTTAAAACTTTTAAAGTTTAACAATTGTGTGCTTTATTTTACTTAGGGGATTTTTTAGAGATAGCCTTGATTTAATTTTTATTAGCAGGTAAAATGGGTATTAGTATTTTTAGTTACACCCATTAGCCCCTAATTACTCCTAATTAAACACACACGCACACGTGTTAATACTATAATCACAACCACACACACTAGAAACCGATAACACGCACACACACATATTTCATTCAGAATTTTATTATTTTTGAGAAGTGAAAACTAGGGTTCTTCGTAGAGAGAGCAGCCGCCCCTATCCCTCTCAATTTCCAACAAGTTTTCGCCACTTTCGTTGTAAGAAAATCGTGCCACGTTCGTCCCGGATCGTCTCTCGCATCCTTCCTGCTTCGGTGTCGTCGACCGGTAACGTTAAAGATTTAAAGGCATGTATATTCTATTTTTCCTGCATAGATCTCGTCATATTATGCGTTGTGTTGTTTATTATGCGTAAAAATCCATACGTGGTGTGCAAAGTTTGAGCAGAAACTTGTTAGGTTGATTTTTTCAAACGTTTTTAGATCTAAAACTCGAAATTTACAGTTCTTTTAAATACTGCGATTTTTCGATCGCTTTTTTGGTAAAACTTTCAACATACAAAATGATGCTGCAAGGGAGACAGCAGCGTGACAGACTTTGTCAGGAAGTTTGAAAGGGGGTGTCACTTTGTGCCCTGATAGCTAATGATGCCCAGGGGAAGCTGAGGCATTTCATGGATGGTTTGCGGCCGATCTTGCGCCGTGATGTCAGGCTTGCTGGTCCTACTACCTATGCTGTAGCCGTATCTAGAGCCTTGGCGGCAGAGCAGGACCAAAGGGATATCGAGAGTGATAGGCAAGGCAAGAGGCGCTATCCGGCACCTCAGCAGCAGCAGCAGCAGAGAACCCAGTTTAAGAGGCCTTTCCATGGACAGTAAGGGAAGAAGCCATTTCAGGGACCGCCAAAAGGCAAGGGTCCTGTTCCACAGCAGAAGGCTCCTCAGAAGCCGGTTGAGTACCCAGTGTGCCCGAAATGCCACCGCCAACATCCGGGACAGTGTTTATATGGATCATGCAAGTGCTTTAAATGTGGAGCCAGCGATCACATGTTAAAGGAGTGCCCACCGTAGAGGCAGCCGACCCAGGTAAGAGTGTTCGCCATGCATGCTCAGGAGGAGAACCCAGACATGACACTATTGACTTGTAAACTTATTTAATTAAGCACCGTATTAATTTCCATGGATGTGTTGGACTTTATTTGGGGTTCATTTGTGTGCTAGTAATATTTTTGGGTGACTTGGGATATAAATTTCTTCTATGCTTGAGGTTAAGGTTAGAATTTTGGGGATATAAGTTTGTGTGTGATAACGTCTCTCAGGAAACATTTTTATAAAGGGAGTATCCGCGAAGGCCCTGATATACTCGGGAGTCACTCACTCTTTTATTTCGGTGACGTTCGCTAGTCACCTGGACGTCAAGTCTATTGGACTCGACGTGAGCTATTCAGTGACAGTCCCATCAGGGGAAGAATTGTAAGCTACTAGTGTGGTCAGAGACATCGATCTCGAGCTGTAGGGCCACCTAGTGTACGTCGATCTGATCATGTTGCCGATGCCAGAATTTGATATTATTTTGGGAATGGACTGGCTGACGAAGAACAGAGTTCTTATTGATTTCCAGAAAATGTCAGTGTTAGTAAGACCTTTGGGCATGGAAAAGTTTCTCTTTGAGCAGCTAGATGGATGAGTTTCCCTTGCATGATCTCTTGCATGCAGGCGCGGAGACTTATGCACAAGGGTTGTCAGGATTTCTTGGCCAGCTTTGTGTCTACACCTGACGTACCCACTCCGTCAATAGCTGATGTACCAGTGGTCAGAGTTTTTCCTGACGTATTTCCAGATGACGTCACAGGCCTTCCACCAGAGAGAGATGTGGATTTTTCAATTGACCTTGTGCCAGGCACCGTGCCAATATGTAAGGCACCGTACCGTCTAGCTCCAGTTGAGATGTTAGAGCTCAAGCAGCAGATTCAGGAGCTTCTAGACAAAGAATTCATCTGCCCTAGTCTCTCACCATGGGGCGCGCTAGTGCTCTTTGTGAAGAATAAAGACGGGAGCATGAGGCTGTGCATTTATTACCGAGAACTGAACAAGGTAAAGATCAAGAACAAATACCCACTTCCAAGGATCGAGGACTTGTTCGATCAGTTGCTGGGAGCCACAATGTTCCCTAAGATAGATATTCGGTCGGGGTATCATCAGTTGAAGGTAAAGGATGCCGATGTTCATAAGACAGCCTTCAGAACCAGATATGGACATTACGAGTTCTTAGTGATGCCTTTCGGACTGACAAATGCTCCAACTATTTTTATGGACTTGATGAATCGAGTATTTCAGCCCTACCTAGACCAGTTAGTCATAGTGTTCATTGACGATATTCTCATTTACTCGAAGAGTCATGAGGAGCATGTTAAGCATCTGAGTACAGTTTTGCAGGTTTTGTAGAGTCGCAAGTTGTTTACGAAATTCAGTAAGTGTGAATATTGGTTGGTGAAGGTAGCGTTTTTGGGTCATATAATATCTAGCAGTGGTATCGAGGTGAATCCAGCTAAGGTAGCAGCAGTTAAGGAATAGGTTGAACTGAAGAATGCGTCAGAGATTCGCAGTTTCCTAGGCCTAGCAGACTACTAGAGGAAATTTATTCAAGGGTTTTCTTCGATAGCAGTGCCACTCACTTCACTGACAAAGAAGAATGCTAAATTCGTGTGGAGTGATGAATGTCAGAAGAGCTTTGATACTTTGAAGCAAGCTCTTATTTCAGCGCCAGTGTTAGCTATGCCATCGGGGCAAGGAGAATTTGTGTTATACGCCGATGCATCTAAGCTCGGGTTAGGCGCAGTGTTGATGCAGCATAGTCGGGTTATAGCTTATGCTTCTAGGCAGTTGAAGGTGCATGATAAGAACTAACTGACTCATGATCTTGAGTTAGCTGCCGTTGTCTTTGCGTTGAAGATATGGAGACATTACTTGTACGACGAGAAATGCCAGATATTCACTGATCACAAGAGTATCAAGTATTTCTTCACGCAGAAAGAATTAAATATGAGATAGAGACGGTGGTTAGAGTTGGTGAAAGACTATGATTGCGAAATTAGCTACCATCCAGGGAAAGCTAATGTTGTGTTAGATTCCTTGAGTCGAAAGGTTGCAGTCGTAGCACAGTTGTCAGTGCAGAGATCTCTCCAGTCAGAGATTCAGAGATTCGGGTTAGAGGTTTATCATAAGGGCAGGGCTCCTAAACTGTCTAATCTGACAGTCCAGTCCTATTTTCTAGATTAGAATCCGTGCAGGTCAGTCTTCAGATGAGCAGTTACAGAAATAGGAGACTGAAGGATGAGGCCAAGGGCAGTGTACTCTACTCAGTGTCTGATGGCATTGTGAGATACAGAGGTAGAATGTGGGTGCCTAGTGTTGATTCGATCAGAGAGGATATTCTGAAAGAGGCGCATGCATCACCGTATTCCATTCATCCAGGAGGCACCAAGATGTACAAGGACTTGCAGATCCTATATTGGTTGTTAGGTATGAAGCGTGACATCCGCCGATTTGTATATGAATGTCTCACTTGTCAGCAGGTGAAGGCAGAGCATCAGAGGCCAGCAGGAATGCTCAAGCCACTCCCTATCCCCGAGTGGAAATGGAAGAATATCACCATGGACTTCGTTATTGGATTGCCGAGGTCAGTAGGGGATCCAATGCTATTTGGGTTATAGTGGACCGACTAACTGAGTCGGCACATTTCTTGCCAGTGAAGACGACTTTCTCCATGACGCAGTACGCAGAGCTCTATATGAAGGAGATAGTTCGATTGGACGGAATCCCAGTTTCTATTGTGTCCGACAGGGACCCAAGGTTTACAACGTCCTTTTGGAAGAGTTTGCATGCAACCATGGGGACGAAGTTGCTATTCACTACAGCTTTTCACCCGCAGACAGATGGCCAGTCTGAGCGAGTGATTCAGATTTTGGAGGATCTATTGCGGGCCTGTATGATCGATTTCTATGGGACTTGGGAATCTAAGCTACCTCTAGTAGAGTTTACCAACAACAAAAGTTTCCAAGCATCTATTGGTATGGCTCCCTACGAGGTATTGTATGGGAGGAAGTGCAGATAGCCGATTCATTGGGATGAAGTCGGTGAGAGAGCAGAACTTGGTCCAGAAATAGTTCAGCAGACTGCAGATGTGGTGGTCAATATCCGAGACAGGATGAAGACTGCACAGAGTCGTCAAAAGAGTTATCATGACAAGAGAAGGAGAGATCTAGAGTTTGCCGTAGGTGATCACGTTTTTGTGAAGATAGCAACCATGAAGGGCGTTATGAGATTTGGGAAGAGAGGCAAACTTAGTCCGAGGTTTATTGGCCGTTCGAAATTCTTGACAGAGTTCGAACACTTGATTATCGTGTTGCCCTCCCGCCGAATCTGACCGGGGTACACAATGCGTTCTACGTCTCGATGTTGAGGAATTACCTAGCTAATCATTTGCATGTTCTGAGCTATGAGCCGTTGCAGATTGCTCCAGATTTTTCGTATGAGAAAAGACCTACTCAAATCCTAGACAAACAAGAACGGAGACTTCGGAACAAAGTAACAAAGTTGGTCAAAGTCCAGTGGCTGAACCAATCAGTGGAGGAGGCCACTTGGGTAACCGAAGTTGATATGAGAAGTCGCTACCCGGAGTTGTTTGGTAAGATTTAATTTCGAGGACGAAATTTATATAAGTGGGGGAGGAACTGTAGAGCCCAAAATCAATACACGTAAATCCCATGCATTACTTAATAGTTAAATCATTTATTTAATTTTAAAGTGATTTTTAGGGATGCATGATTTATGAGATTTTTATTATTTTAAATTATTTATGCTTATGTGATGCACGTTAAAAATATTTTCTTGAGTTTCATGTTTCAAGCGATCATCCGATACGAGATCGAGGAAAAGAGACCGGCGACGAGTTTGACAATTTTAAAACATGGTATTTTATTTTAAATTAAGGATGAGGCATTTTAAATAATTTATTGAGTTCTAGCATTTTAAAAGCCTAAATTATTTATTTGAGTGATTTTAGAATTTTAAAACTTTTAAAGTTTAACAATTGTGTGCTTCATTTTACTTAGGGGATTTTGTAGAGATATCCTTGATTTAATTTTTATTAGCATGTCAAATGGGTATTTGTTGGAAACTAAATTCCGGCATTTGACAAAATATGAAACAACTGAAAAATACGAACCAACTGATCGAGTAAACTGAACTCAGCAACTGGACTTAATAACTGAAATCAACTGACTGATCAGTTTGAAACTGATCAGTTGATATATTCAGCCTGATGCTAAGTACTCTTCAACTGAACATGTCTCGGGAAAGAAGATAGCGGATTGCAACTGAATGTGGAACGACACACTTGGAACAACGCATTTCTGCGAAAGCAATTAAGAGGCCGCATCACAATAAATGAAGCAAACAATGCCCAAGGAATAATCAAGAAGAATTCAACAGATACAAAGATTCAAATTCATCTCAAGTTACCGTTGGAAGGGAAGCTTATAAATATGACAGAAGAACAGCTAAAAAGACAAATGAGATTATTCTATTCAAAAGCCTGCTGTTACTCTGCCAAAATCTTAGCTCACTCTTATTTGATATATTCGTAGCAGTTAAGGCTACAATTTGAGCTCACCAGCAAGTTGTAAAAATCGTTGAAATTTGATAGTACTAAGAGCAGTTACGCACTGAGAACATCCTGTTAAACTAAGAGTTTCAGTTTTGGCAGTGTTAAGTCCAAACTGAAGTGGGTCAGTACAATTCTTGTATTTGATCAAAGTCTTTTAGTGGATATCCTATCCGTGAGATAGAAGGGGTGACGTAGGAGTAATTAAATTCTCCGAACATCCAGAAACAACTCTTGCCTACTTTATTTCAGTTTCGTATTCTATCTTTCAGTCAGTTATTTTCCGCAACTACTTTAGTTTAACTGATTGTCATTGACCAACAAGATTCCAAGAATCAGTTTGTCACCAAACTGAACTCAAAATTCGAAAAGATCAGTTTTAATTGTGAGTGTTTATTCAACCCCCCCTTCTAAACACTCTTGATACGTTAATCGATCCTATCAAGTGGTATCAGAGCGGTTGAATCTTGTTCTTGAATACTTTTGATCTATAAACTTGCTAGCATGACTTCATTCAACAAAATTCCTATGTTCTCTAGAGAAGAATTTGATGATTGGAAAATCAGAATGCAGGCTCATTTGGCTGCACAAGATGATGACATGTGGTATGTCATAACTGATGGACCCATGAAGATTCTAAAAACAAATACAGCAGTTGCAATTACAGAAGGAGCACCGCAAAGGATAGAAAAGCCCAGAGATGAATGGACAACTGAAGATAAAAGAAAAGCAAATCTTGATAATGTGGCAAAAGACATTCTGTACAAAACGCTGGACAAAGTAACCTTCAGCAAAATAAAGATGTGTAAAACAGCCAAAGAAATTTGGGAGAAGCTGATCCAGCTGTATGAAGGAAATGATTAAACCAAGGAAAATAAACTTTCTGTTGCTATGCAAAAGTTTGATAACATCAAAATGAAAGCAGGAGAATCGATGCACGAGTATGATGAAAGAGTAAGCAGTGTCATCAATGAGTTAAATGCACTTGGAAAAGTGTATACTAACAAAGAGATTGCAATAAAGATAATGAGAGGTCTTCCCAAGGAATGGGATGTCAAAACCATGGCAATGAGGGAGTCCAAAGATCTAAATCAGATTGAACTTCATGATTTATTTGCTGATTTAAAGGCTTATGAGTTCAAGCTGCAGACCAGAGAAGGAGAATTATCCACCCCTGCAGCCACAACTGCTCTAGCTGCTGTCAGAACTGAACCAATCAGTTCAGTCGAAAAATCTGCTGATCAGTTGAGTAATGATGCTATGTCATTGTTCATCAAAAAATTTGGAAGATTCATGAGAAAGAATCAAGGGAACTTCCAGAAGCCATACCAAAGGAACAATTCCAAAGATGAACCAAATGCCTGCTATAACTGTGACAAATCAGGTCACTTTATTGCTGATTGTCCTAAACCCAAGAAGGACAGTCAAGGCTCAACTGATAGAAGAAAGAAATCATATGAACACAAAAGAAGACCCAAGGAAGATAAGAATTCCTTCAGAAAGAAACATGAAGTACTCTTAGCTGAAGAAAACAAATCCAAATGGGCAGAAACTGACAGTGAGGAGTCAGAACTAGAAAGCTCATACAGCTCCAGTGATGATGAGGAAGTCAAGTGTTTGATGGCTAATGATGCAGAAGAAGAGTCATCTAGCCAACAGGTATTTGATTTCAGTTCAACTGATTTTACACGAGAAGAACTCATTCTAACACTACATGACATGGTAAATGAGTATCAAAAACTTGCATCATCATTTGAAAAAATCAAAGCAAAACAAACTGATCCCACAGACAATAAAACCAAAACTGATGAATCAGTTGATGGGTTGAGTCTAAAAAGGGAGATTGCTGAGTTAAAAGCAGAGAGAAATAAAAATCAGTCATTAATCCAGAAGTTGATGCTTGAAAACTCAAAACAGACTGAGCTCATTCAGTCTTGGAACAAGTCATCAACTGCACTAAGTGAGATGCAGAATTCACAAAAATCAGTTTATGATAAAACTGGTTTTGGGTTCACCACTCAAGGAGAAACGTATCCAAATGATACTCAACCAAAGCTAACAACCGACAAAGGGAAATACATTCACTTTGTCAAATCAGCAGTGGTACAAGAACAAATTGAGCCCAGTAAACTGATTGAGCAACCTACTGAGAATATGAACAAGGCTAGAAGAAATGAGATTGGTTATAGTCAAAAATTCTCAACTGATTCACAAAGTCAGTCATCAAAGAGATTTTACAAAAACTATTAGAATGGCTATTCCAATTACTATAACTGCAAGCCAGTTCAGAAGAGATATAGACTGAACAATCAGTTGAATAAAGCTAAAACACATATTGTATCATCCGTACACTACACAAGCACACAAAAGCCGAGAAAAACCATTTGGAATACAGCTACTGGAAAGTTTGTTAGACTAATCCAAGTATGGGTTCCTAAAGGACTAATCAGTTCAGGACCCAAATAGATATGGGTACCAAATTATATTATGTGTGTGACTGCAGGTAACAGGTACAAACAAGAACTCAATATGGTATTTGGACAGTGGATGTTCGCGACATATGACAGGAGATGCAAGTGTGCTATCTCAACTGATCAAATACAGTGGTCCAAATATCAGTTTTGGGGACAATTCCAAAGGTGGAACTGTGGGTAAGGGTAAGCTTATCCATGGTAACTTTACTTTTAAAGATGTTCTATTAGTATAAAACTTGAAGTATAACTTGATCAACATCAGTCAGTTATGCGACAGTGGATTCTCAATACATTTTGACAAAAACTCATGTTCAGTCAAAACTTCAACTGATGAAATCATACTAATTGGCAAACGTTGTGGAAACATATATAAAGTCAGTTAAAATGATCAAACTTATGCACCAGTTTGTTTTATTACTTCCAAATCATCTAAAAAC
The DNA here is from genome assembly GCF_025594145.1 of Primulina tabacum. Classification (NCBI taxonomy): domain Eukaryota; kingdom Viridiplantae; phylum Streptophyta; class Magnoliopsida; order Lamiales; family Gesneriaceae; genus Primulina; species Primulina tabacum. The sequence continues at coordinate 17,101,101 of NC_134555.1, read as the reverse complement.
TGGTTGTGGCACAAGAGACTAAGTCATCTAAACTTTAAATTCATTGCCTATTGAGTAAACATGAACTTGTAACTGGTTTGCCCAAAATAGACTTTTCAAAAGAAAAACTTTGCTCAGCATGTCAGTATGGTAAACAAGTACGATCTTCTTTTAAAAAACAAGGGTTGTAAATCTTCATCCCGATACTTAGAACTGTTGCACATGGATCTCTTTGGTCCTATACCGGTCATGAGCTTAGGGGGAATGAAATACACCTTGGTAGTCGTAGATAATTTTTCAAGATTTACTTGTGTTATTTTTCTCAAATCTAAAGACCATACTGCTTCACAACTGATAAAGATCTTCAAAAGACTTTTAAATGAAAAATCAGTTGGAATTGATCGAATCAGATCAGATCGAGGAACTGAATTCATCAATCAAACTCTTTCAAATTTTCTAGAGAATGCTGGAATTAAGCATGAGCTCTCAGCAGCCAGAACTCCTCAGCAAAATGGTGTAGCTGAGAGAAGAAATCGGACCCTTAAAGAAGCTGCTAGAACAATGCTTGCTGATTCTGGTATTTCTCAAAGGTTTTGGGCAGAGGCAGTAAACACTGCGTGTTAGACTCAGAACAGATCAATGATTAATAAGAATCATATGAAAACACCATATGAGATCTGGCATGGAAGAAAAAGTATAATTACTTATTTCAAAATATTCGGCTGCAGATGTTTTATCCTTGATAATGGTAAAAATTATTTAAAAGCGTTTGATGCTAAATCTGCAGAGGGAATATTTCTTGGATACTCATCAGTTAGTATAGCTTATAGAGTCTTCAACAAGAAAACCCTAAATGTTGAAGAATCTACTCATGTTGATTTTGATGAAACTGAACTAACTAATAAGCCAACTAATCAAGTTGAGCTAGTTGATCGATTTACAGATATCAGTTTGGAGGATGGTGATGAAATGACAATCATATTAATCAAAACAATCTCCAAACACCCGAACCAGAAGTGTCAGATCAATCAGCTGAACCAGAAGCCATTCCTAATGATCAGTTGATAGAGCATAATGATAACATTCAAATACCAGTTGACGAAGCACCAACTGAGACTGAAAACTATGTATAGTTACCAACTGAAGAAATTGCTGATACAACAAATACTGAGTACAGATGGAGAAAATCACATCCACCTGAGCTGGTAATAGGAAATCCATCTGATCCAGTAAGAACTCGCAATCAAATGCTAAATTTATTTATCTATTCAGATTTTGTATCACAACTAGAACCAAAGAAAACTGATGAAGCTCTTGCTGATCCTAACTGGGTAAATGCAATGCAAGAAGAGCTAAATCAGTTCACTCATAACAATGTCTAGAACTTAGTTCCAAGACCAGTTTCAAAAACTGTTATAGGTACAAAATGGGTGTACAGGAATAAACTGAACGAGGATGGTTCAGTTGTGCGCAATAAAGCGAGACTAGTAGCACAAGGATATAGGAAAGAGGAAGGAATTGACTATGATGAGATATATGCTCCAGTTGCAAGACTGGAAGCAATCAGAATGTTTCTTGCTTATGCATCATACAAGAACTTCAAAGTCTATCAAATGGATGTCAAAGTGCATTCCTAAATGGTCAACTACAAGAGGAAGTATATGTTGAACAACCCCCAGGTTTCGTAAATCACAACTTTCCTAATCATGTATATCATTTGAACAAAGCCTTATATGGTCTTAAACAAGCTCCCAGAGCCTGGTACGAAACTTTTTCAAAATTCCTAACTGATCATGATTTTTCTGTTGGATCAGTTGATAAGACCTTGTTCAAATTTACTAGGAATTATCACATTTTATTAGTTCAAATTTATGTTGATGATATCATATTTGGGTCAACTAACCCCAAATTATGCGAGAAATTTGCTAAGCTAATGCAGGATAATTTTGAAATGAGCATGATGGGTGAACTGACATTCTTTCTTGGACTACAAGTGAAGCAACTGGAAACTGGTATATTCATAAGTCAGACTAAATATACAAAGGAGCTGCTGAAGAAATTTGGCATGGAATCATGTTCAGCTGCAAATACTCCCATGAGCTCATCAGTAAAATTGGACACTGATCAAGGAGGAATATCAGTTGAGGCGACACTATATCGAGGTTTAATAGGGTCATTGTTATACCTAACTGCCAGTCGCCCTGATATTGTATTTGCTGTGTGTATGTGTGCTAGATTTCAAGCAAATCCTAAGCAATCACATTTCTCAGCTGCTAAAAGAATTTTGAAATATCTTAAGGGCACACAAAATGTTGGGTTATGGTATTCTAAAGACTCTACTTTCAATTTAGTTGGATATTCCGATGCAGATTATGCAGGATGTAAGCTTGATCGTAAAAGTACAAGTGGATCTTGTCAGTTTCTAGGAGACAGGCTGATCTCTTGGTTCAGCAAGAAGCAGACATCTATAGCTACCTCAACAACTGAAGCAGAATACCTTGCTGCTGGTAGTTGCTGTGCACAACTGATCTGGATCCAGCAACAACTGAGAGATTATGGAGTAATTACAAATAATTCGCCCATATTTTGTGACAATACGAGTACAATTGCCATCACCTATAATCCAGTTCTTCACTCAAGGACAAAGCATATAGATGTCAGACACCACTTCATCAGAGATCATGCTTTGAAGAAGGACATTAGACTGGAGTATATATCAACTGAGCAACAAGCAGCTGAAATTTTCACCAAACCATTACCCGAGACTAAGTTTTCTCACTTTCGCAATATTCTTGGTTTAATTGATCTGTCTTAAAATTATTACTAATGTTGCTTTACTAATAGAATTATCTGCAGAAAATAAGAACACAACAAATTGAAAATAATACTTTATTAAGAATACCATCGATCCCAGTTTACAGAAGATATCATAGAACCAACTGAATCCTGCCATTCTCTAATCCAATTATTCAACTCATAAATTTGGATTCTAGAAAATGACCTAGTTGTAGAAATCTTCTCAACCACATGCCATTCCTTCCATAACATTGCCTCTAACAGACATTTGTCATCAATCAGATCTGTAACATGCCTAACTTCAAAACGATCAATGTATTTTCTTGCTGTTGCTGCTTGGGCACGAGTAGGAACAACACCACTATTACTTACCCTCTGCAAATCATGAATCTTGAACCATGTTGACATCACTTTCATCAAGACATATTCTTCTATTGTCTTCTTCAACTCTTCTAAATAAGGACTTATTTGCTCATTAACTTGAATATGCGAACTACTGCATGCATCAGAGTTACTTGAATCCGACATATTAAACTGTTATTATCACATTCTAATCATCTTATTTATAGACAGATGAAACTTAAATGTTGAGGAAACTGAAGAGACTCAAATCAACCGAAGCGTTTTTCTCATTTACCGAGGCTTCTTAACTATCAGTTGTTCATTATCAACTGATATCAGTTTGACATTTATTACTTAACGCTTAACCAATCATCAGTTCGTCTGTTTATGATCGCAATTCATATAACTAATGAAACTTATTACTTGCAGGAAAAAGAAAAACAAAGTTAAACCAAAATAAATGTTTTATTCAACCATGAATATTTGCTTGGATTACATTTTCATATTTTTCCTCTATATCATCTATCCACATTCTCAACCAAACGGATAGAGATGAGGAAGATGTCTTGAGAAAGCTGTGAGAAGAAGCTATGCGATTAAGGATCTCCAGTTCTTTTTGAAGCATCAGCTGATAGATACGACCATCCGTAAAGAGGTCCACCCACACAGCTATGTACAAGTGCTCCCGCACTCCCGCACTTCTCTCAACTCTGCCATCAGTTTGGGAGTGGTAGCCTCTCCAGAATTATACAGGAACGCAAGCTCCTGTAACTTTTCCCAGTAGGGAAGACTCTTGTTGAAGACTTCGTCTTCTATAACAGCCTTCCTAGCTTCCAGAGAAAATGGCGAAGCACTCGAGCTACTCGCATATGCCATTCTTTCGTCTTGAATGTTTTCACCAATATGACTGAAACTAACCGTGTTACCTCTATTTATAGCAGAATATCAAGGAAGCTGAAGGGTCGTCAACGTTTCAGCAAACGATAATCTTTCTGACCTTTAAACTTATCTATATCGTCTCTTTAATTATTCTATGAACCGATTAAGGGGGAATATCAGTTTTGAAGAGGTTAACTGAGAAGACAATTGTTTGTGAACTCTCAACTGAAATGAATCAGTTTCCCAACTGATCGTTCAGCTGGATATTTTACAAATCTTCTCACATAAGTTAACAAATTTAAAACTTATTATATTCCAAATCAACTGACGTGACTGCAATTTCATAACGTGGTATATTTTAAACCGTTCATCTTTTTCAAAAACCCACAGCACACGTACACATAGTTTTACTCAAAATTATTAATGGACTGACACGTGTCTCGAATTTGAACAGTCACGAACAACTGTACTAATCCCGCTTCAAATAAGTTTTCTTCTTACGCATACAATCAGTTTCTAAGAACATACTTATTCCAGAGCTTATCGTTTACGAATTTCAGATCATTTTATCAAAATGGCGAATCAAAATCCTGCTTATATGCTGAATGCAATGGCTATCAACTTCGGATCCATTCTATCTTTCGGCAACGCTGATGTCAAGAACGTCTTTCAAAAACTCGAAACTGCTGGGTTAAGGAAATTCTTGGGACAATCATCACAAGAGATCTACCCCAAAGAACTTCAGGAATTCTACTCTAACGGTATGATCAATTCTGATGGAAACATCGCTTCTACTATCAATGGTCAGTTGCTGACCATCTCTGAAGATTCCTTTGGAGAAATTTTTTCTTTACCATCTGATAGGACTGGCACACTTCTCTGATGTTAAAACATCTGACTTTGAAAAAATGCAAACCTCACTTTCTGCTGATGGATGGAAAATCAATGTTTCTGATCCAAAGAAGGAGCTGAAGCACGAGGTTCAGTTACTTGCTGATATAGTCGCCAAAGGAATTTTGGCGAAAGCTGGATCTTTTGCTGCACTTACATTGGAAAAATTTCAAGCCATTTCTATCATTATGGCTGAACGTAAACTCAACTGGAAGCATCTTATATTCAATATTTTAAAGAATATGTTTCTATCATCCAAACAGTCCAAAGGCTTTGCAGTGCAACTGAGCTATCTGCTGAAAGTGAAGGAGTTAGTGGCAGATAATTCAGAAAAATCATCCAAATTCAAAGTCTTCAATGCGAAGAATACTATGCCACCCAAGACAAAATTGGACATTTCTCCTGCTCAGTTTGTAAAGATAAAACAGGAGATTGGGACTCAACAGGCGGCTCCTAAATCAGTGAAAAAGGCCAAGACATTGGCTCAACTGAAGTCAGCAAAAAGGAAATTAGTTGTGGAGGAATCCGATTCAGAGAAAACTCCTTCCCCAAAGATCGCCAAGAAACCGAGAACCCAGAGGATTAAACCAACAACTACAGAGGAATCTATTCCTACTGACAAGCTAATATCATTCAGATGCTCAGCAGCCAATTGAAGCAGTCCCTCTGAAGATCATCCCCACTAGAAAAATCAGCTGGTGCAAAGAGAGAAACAGTTAAGCTCAAAGCCCCTCTGATTAATATTATTCGTCCTACTATTCTGGCACCTGCCCGACCCAAAGGCATCAGTATTATAGAACGGGTGGATACTACTCGAACTGGTCTGGAAATTCCACACATCCTCAGTTCTGACAAAGGCAAGGGCAAATTGATTGAAGAATCAAGGCCATCCAATCCCATTCAAACCCACATTGACCTTGTTTGGGATGAGGTTAATAATTTTGCAGCATCAAAACTTCAACTCTATGATGCTTGGACAGCCTATCGTACACATATTTTTGCCAAGCAACTGAGAAAGAAATCTCAGCTGAACAAGTTCATCAAACTGGAAGCTTCTGTCCTCAAGATAGTCAAAACTGCCACCATTGCTCAAGCTATGGAGAGAAAAACATATTTGTTTGATCAGATGAGAGTCAAGAAGTTAGCACAAATTATTGACAAACTGAAGGCTAATTACGTTCCAACAAATCCTACTGCCTATGCTGATCATGCGGTGATTACTCAGCTAGACACCGATCTGATTGGCTTGCTATCTCAGATAAAGTTTTGGGAAATGGATCAAGAGTTAGTCCTTCATAAAGGAGATCCAGACGATGATGAAAAGGAAATAGTTGAAGAACCTCCCTCTAAGCAGAAAGAGTCATCCTCAGAACAGGCTAATATTCCAACTGAAGAGCCAGTTCAGGATATGTCTGAATCACCTACTGGTTAACATCAAATGTACACTGAAGCAGAATTATCTTTCGCAAACATTGATGAAATTATTCAAACAGTGGTGCAAGAATCCCAATTGAGTGAACCTATTTCTGATAAAGTTGATCATCCCGTTGATCAAATCAATCCAGAGCTTCCTATCTCTTCAGAAGCACCAGTTCAGCCAGATTCATCTGCTGAACAAACTATTTCAACTGTTGTGCCAATTGATCCCCAAGATCATCCTCTAGAGGCACCAATTTTGGCTTCATCAGACTCTATTATTCCTCCAGGCATCTCATCTGCTGATCAAAATCCACTTTCTCCGTCTCAAGTTCCAGAAGAAATTGCTGCAACAATCACTTCAGTTCAGAATGTTGCTGAAACAGTAGCAACTAACCAAGAGTTGGTTATATTTGATCAAACCACAAGAGGACCGGAATCCTCTCATCAGTCACCTCCTCCTCAATCCACAGAAATGGATCTTGTTCTTGAATAAATCCAAAATATGCAGCACAATATGCAGCAGATGATTACTGAAATCAAGAGAATTCAATCTACACAATTCTCTCATACTGTCAAATTGGATTCTTCAATTAAATATGACTCTGCAAAACTGAAAGCTATTCAGGCAAACATGGAGTCTCTTACCAAAACTGTGGATGAGATGAAGAGAGGTCTAGCTCAAAGTCTATTTACAACTCAGGATATAATTAGTCAACGAGTTTAGCGATTGGAAACTTCTGCTTCTAATAAAATGGAATTGCTGCAGACTTGTTTACAAACTGATGTCTCAAGTATCTCCGCAGATGTCAAAATTATTTCCACTGACGTTCGAAAATTATCTGAGAAGATGGAATTGTTTGACAAAAAGGGGGAAGAAATCAAAGATCAAAGAGCATCTTGAGTAACAGCAGAATAAATCATCTTGTTAAAAAGCAATTAACCAGATTATTAGATTCAGTTGTTATTAAATCAAGACTTCTTTCAGTTCAAGAAATTCAATCTCTTATTTTATCTACAATAAGCTAAAACGTTCAGTTATTATCTACTTAGTTTTGTCAAACACCATAAAGGGGGAAATTGTTGGAAACTAAATTCCAGCGTTTGACAAAATATGAATCAACTGAAAAATACGAACCAACTGATCGAGTAAACTGAACTCAGCAACTGGACTTAATAACTGAAATCAACTGACTGATCAGTACGAACCAACTGATCGAGTAAATTGAACTCAGCAACTGGACTTAATAACTGAAATCAACTGACTGATCAGTTGGAAACTGATCAGTTGATATATTCAGCCTGATGCTAAGCACTCTTCAACTGAACAGGTCTCGGGAAAGAACATAGCAGATTGCAACTGAATGTAGAACGACGCACTTGGAACAACGCATTTCGGCGAAAGCAATTAAGAGGCCGCATCACAATAAATGAAACAAACAATGCCCAAGGAATAATCAAGAAGAATTCAACGGATACAAAGATTCAAATTCATCTCAAGTTACCGTTGGAAGGGAAGCTTATAAATATGACAGAAGAACAACTAAAAAGACAATGAGATTATTCTATTCAAAAGCCTGCTGTTACTCTGCCAAAATCTTAGCTCACTCTTATTTGATATATTCGTAGCAGTTAAGGCTACAATTTGAGCTCACCAGCAAGTTGTAAAAATCGTTGAAATTTGATAGTACTAAGAGCAGTTATGCACTGAGAACATCCTGTTAAACTAAGAGTTTCAGTTTTGGCAGTGTTAAGTGCAAACTGAAGTGGGTCAATACAATTCTTGTATTTGATCAAAGTCTTTTAGTGGATATCCTATCCGTGAGATAGAAGGGGTGACGTAGGAGTAATTAAATTCTCCGAACATCCAGAAACAACTCTTGCCTACTTTATTTCAGTTTCGTATTCTATCTTTCAATCAGTTATTTTCCGCAACTACTTTAGTTTAACTGATTGTCATTGACCAATAAGATTCCGAGAATCAGTTTGTCACCAAACTGAACTCAAAATTCGAAAAGATCAGTTTTAATTGTGAGTGTTTATTCAACCCCCCCTTATAAACAATCTTGATTCGTTAATCGATCCTATCAGTATTAGTATTTTTAGTTACACCCATTATCCCCTAATTACTCCTAATTAAACACACACACACACACGTGTTAATACTATAATCACAACCACACACACACTTTTACACACACTAGAAACCGATAACACGCACACACACATATTTCATGTAGAATTTTATTATTTTTGAGAAGAGAAAACTAGGGTTCTTCGTAGAGAGAGCAGCCGCCCCTATCCCTCTAAATTTCCAACAAGTTTTTGCCACTTTCGTTGTAAGAAAATCGTGCCACGTTTGTCCCGGATCGTCTCTCGCATCCTTCCCGCTTCGGTGTCGTCGACTGATAACGTTAAAGATTTAAAGGCATGTATATTCTATTTTTCCTGCATAGATCTCGTCATATTACGCGTTGTGTTGTTTATTAAGCGTAAAAATCCATGCATGGTGTGCAAAGTTTGAGCAGAAACTTGTTAGGTTGATTTTTGGAAACGTTTTTAGATCTAAAACTCGAAATTTACTGTTCTTTTAAATACTGCGATTTTTCGGTCGCTTTTTCTGGTAAAACTTTCAACATACAAAACGTAGAACTTTTTGATACCTTCGAGATGACAGTAAATTTGAAATATTTGGATTAGAAATGAGTGAGTTATGATCGTTTTTGTTGGACTGCTCAAACTGTGTTTTCTGAAAATATATGCTATTGACGTTTTCTTGAAGTTTTATTGTTGCAGGCTTCGTTGGGGATCGACGGGTAATCGCTGTTGCATATAGGTACTTTGTTAATGATATTGGGATAGTTATTGACGTTTTTTTCAGTGTCGTTAGGCACTTGGGAGAATGAGTAGTCGTAAAAATCGTTTTAGTTGTCAAAAGTCTTGTTCACGGGTTTATTGTGTTACTTGTGATACGTGGTTGTTCTGGGGCAATTGTGTTGGAACTTTTCAAGTTCGCAATCTTGATTTTGGTGATAACAAAACTTGTTAATTATATTACTAATGATCTATCTTAGTGTGCAACATCTAGGATCACTCACGAGATGTTTATATCGCAAAACTAAAGACCCAACTGATCGCAAGAAATGAATCAGTCTAACTGGTTACATCAATTGAGCAGTCCACCTGATTGTCCAGTTGATAGGTGATTCAGCAGTAAAACCTCAGAAGCCTGGCCAGCCGAAGGAGTGTTCAACTGATGAAGAAACCATCTGATCAGTCCAACTGAACATGTGTGAAATCAGTTCCACTAACGAGTCAACTGATTTCACCAGCCCAACTGAAAGATCAGTTCAACTGACCAGTTCGAAGCATCAGTTAGAATCTTTCAGTTATGGTTGAAGACAAACTCTTTCAAGTGGAATCCAGCTGTACGTGAAGGTACAAATCCATTATCCAGTCAAAGGATAATAATGGACGTTGCATCATAGCATTAAAGATAAAAACGTTTCAGAAGGGCAATCGAAAAGTCGAGACACAAAGTCCAAGAAACGAATTCAAGATGCAACGGATACAACCAATGAGTCTCACTATACGATCAGTTTTCCCGCCTATATAAAGAGAAGATCAGTGAAGACTCGAAGAATATACAACACAAGATAGAAAAGAAAGGGCACGCTTCAAAGTTATATCAGCTTAAGGGAAGCATTCAGCCCAGTCGAGTAAATTCTTTACAGACATATCAGCTTAGATTAGAAGCGTATTTCCCCCAGTGTGTGAGAACATCCTTGTTCAGTTCTGACACACAAACACTCTCAACCACTCAAATACAGTTTTGCACAAAGACGTTAAACTTGTGTATGTAGTCTTTCTCACATAGACATTAAAGAAGTGTTGACTGGAAGGTGATGTCTTCAGTCTAAGTCTAGGAGTTCAGTTTAGGCAGTGGGTATGTCTTAGCTGAGTGGGTTTGTACAAGGTTTTGTATAAATCAAAGTCTTCTAGTGGATCCTACCCGAGACGGTAGAAGGGGTGACGTAGGAGCAGTTGAAGTCTCCAAACATCCATAAACGTATCTTGTGTAATTAACTGTTTAACTACTGTTTTTAAAATGTTTGAATCAGTTAGAGTATCCATTAGTTCAGCTCTCACCATAACTGAACTGATGAATGCAAAAACTAATCTATCCCTTTTCGGTTATTCAGTTTACATAAGATAAAATGCTTTCTAATATAACAGTCTTCTTCACGAAGGATTACTTTGAATTTCTTTCGCTTGGTTTTTAACCAAACTCGATTTAATTCATCGGTGTTAATATTCTTAGAACACGAGCTATTGCAGCTCATTGTAGAATATTTTGTTTGAAGCATCCGAAAGATTGCTCTGCAAACAATCCTTCAATTGGTATCAGAGCAGGTTGTTCTAAGAAGAACATTTGAAAAAAACTGTGTTTTAAAATCTTACTTTAAAATAGTGTTAAAAGCTATTTAAAAGTATCTCATACAATTTTCAAAACTATTTGAAAATATTTATATGTCGCTCTTTGGTAAAGAGTGGAGAGGATTGGCTCTGCGACTAATATTGCAGCCACTTCATTAGACTCTTTACTTAGGGGTTTTAATTAGTCTGCAGGGCACTGAGAATCATCTGTAAAGATGCACAGCTAAATTGCTCCTTGAACAAGTATTCAGTTGCAAGCCTACCAGGTCAGCTGTTCTTCAGACGAAACTCATCCATGCTGGGACGTTGGATGATTAAAATCACCAGCTACATTCCAGTGGAGCTTAGTCAGAGTCTGCTCGACCAGTTAGTCTACTAAGAAGTCAAGTTCAAGCAGTTTAACTCGTTTCTCTAGCAAGATAAACTCACAACCGATGCAGCAGTTTAAGCAGTCAAGCAACCAGTTGATGGTATATCCAGTTCTGTCACACAAACCAACTGATATCTGATGTTGTTTAAAATATGCTACCGTTGTAGTAATCTTTTTTGTTCAACTGATGTATGTACTCTGATGTAAATACAAGGAAATTTATTTAAATAAACATCGCATTTGTTCAGCTGTGTTTCATTGTGACTAAATGGATATTTCTAAATCTCTTGTCTAGACAACCTTAAATGATTATAATCTCTGAATGAATGACTATATAAATATCTTTCAGATACGGGTTTTTATTCAGTTTCTGAGGGGGAGCTTCTTGTTTTTCTCTCCATCTAAAAATATTATCAATCAGTTTTAAAACTTAGTTGTTACGAAAAATTCTTTCCTTTTCATCAACTGAAAAGTAGTTTCTTAATTTTGTCCATCTCTTTTAAAAGGTTTTAACTCAGTTTTGGAGATAGAGTTTTTGATTATTTTAATTTCATTAAATTCAGTTATAAAGGGAGATGCCTTTAATGATATTTGAACTTACTAATCCTTGACCTAAGTATATTGCGCTTAACTACTCAGGTTTTGTAATCATCAAAAAGGAGAGGAGATTATTGGAACTTTTCAAGTTCGCAATCTTGATTTTGGTGATAACAAAACATGTTAATTATGTTACTAATGATCTATCTTAGTGTGCAGCATCTAGGATCACTAACGAGATGTTTACATCGCAAAACTAAAGACCCACCTGATCGTACGAAATGAATCAGTCTAACTGGTTACGTCAATTGAGTAGTCCAGCTGATTGTCCAGTTTATACGTGATTCAGCAGGAAAAACCTCAGAAGCCTGGCCAGCCGAAGGAGTGTTCAATTGATGAAGAAACCCAGCTGATCAGTCCAACTGAACAGGTGTGAAATCCGTTCAACTGACGAGTCAACTGATTTCACCAGCCCAACTGAAAGATCAGTTCCACTGACCAGTTCGAAGCATCAGTTAGAATCTTTCAGTTATGGATGAAGACAAACTCTTTCAAGTGGAATCCAGCTGTACGTGAAGGTACAAAGCCATTATCCAGTCAAAGGACAATAATAGACGTTGCATCAGAGCATTAAAGACAAAAACGTTTCAGAAGGGCAGTCGAAAAGTCGAGACACAAAGTCCAAGAAACGAATTCAAGATGCAACTGATACAACCAATGAGTCTCACTGTACGATCAGTTTTTCCCGCCTATATAAAGATAAGATAATTGAAGACTCGAAGAATATACAACACAAGAGAGAAAAGAAAGGGCACGCTTCCAAGTTATACCAACTTAAGAGAAGCATTCAGCCCAGTCGAGGGAATTCTTTCCAGACATATCAGCTTAGTGTGAGAACATCCTTGTTCATTTCTCACACACAAACACTCTCAACCACTCAAATACAGTCTTGCACAAAGACTTTAAACTTGTGTATATAGTTTTTCTCATATAGACATTAAAGAAGTGTTGACTAGAAGGTTCTGCCTTCAGTACAAGTCTAGGAGTTCAGTTTAGGTAGTGGGTAAGTCCTACCTGAGTGGATTTGTACAAGGTGTTGTATAAATCAAAGTCTTCTAATGGACCCTAACCAAGGCAGTAGAAGGGCTGACGTAGGAGCAGTTGAAGTCTCCGAACATCCATAAATATATATTGTGTATTTAACTGTTTAACTACTATTTTTAAACTGTTTGGATCAGTTAGAGTATCCATTAGTTCAGCTGTCACCGTAACTGAATTGATGAATGCAAAAACTAATCTATCCCTTTTCGGTTATTCAGTTTACATAAGGTAAAATACTTTCTAATATAACAGTCTTCTTCACGAATGATTACTTCGAGTTTCTTCCGCTTGGTTTTTAACCAAACTCGATTTAATTTATCGGTGTTAATATTCTTAGAACACGAGCTATTGCAGCTAATTGGAGAATATTTTGTTTGAAGCATCCGAAAGATTTCTCAGCAAACGATCCTTCAAATTGTATAAGCTTGAGTCAGTGTTATATTATTCTATGATGGATCTCGAGGTGTCGATTCATGGTCGGGATGATCGAGTTAGGGAGATTAAGTCACAAGCACAGAAATTTTCGTTAGTTTATTCCTCCTGCAGGTACACGGACCCTGGCACGGAGTCCGTGCCTTTGCTTCCTTTGAAGTGTCATTTTCCAGAGCCAACACGGACCTGTAGATGGACCCTTACACGGGGTCCGTGCTTGAGTTATTTTAGTAGAGTTAAGATACAATACCTACACGGACCCGGACCCGGAGTAGTGCACGGGGTCCGTGTACTCCATTTTTGGGAGAAAGTTTTAGTGATTGTTTTGGGGTTTTAGGTCATGGTTTAGTACGATAATTAAACGAGATCAAGTCTCGAGTAATCTAGAATGTCATAAGCTATTTATTTGATTCAGTGGTGAGCACGAATACCTACGTCTAAGTTATGCAAGTTAAGTGTTTAAATTCATGTGAGTATGTGCAACAGTGGCCCAAAGCAAGATCCAACGAATCCCTCAACGCCAAGTAAGTATGTTCGACGTGAAAAAGAAAATATTTCAAGTTTTTGAGGTATGCTAAATGTCATGTGACCAAATTATGTATAAGATTGGAAAGCAGTAAAGTATGACCAGGGACCGATCCACCCCGTTAAATTATGAACGAGTTTAGATCAGGATTGGAAAGCGGTAAAGTATGACCAGGGACCAATCCACCCGTTAAATTATGAATGGGGATCTCATGTATGTAGCAATGGATCTTCCCTGTTGGCCCAGTACTGTGGTTTATTCTGATCAGGCGTATTTATTTATGTGTCACTTACTTTGAAACATATCTCTACGCAAAATGAAGAAGTTTATGTATGTTCAAGTATGTACGATGTAAGCATGTTAAGAAAAGTTTTATGTTGATGGCAGGTCTATGTATGTATGTACGTATTCTCAATCTTATTTATGCAAGTTCAAGTTCCAGTATGTATGTTCTATTTTAAAGTTGCATGCGATCTTATTACGTAGTACTCGTTACTTCTAGTTTATACATGTTGAGTCTTTAGACTCAATAGACTTGATCGATGCAGGTGATGATGAGTTTGAAGAGACGAGAGGTGGGGACCAGTGAGATGGCTTGGACTGAGCGGGAGGCTAAACCCGAGGACCGCCATATTTTAAGTTCTTATGAAATGTTCAAAATACTCTGATTTCACGTTTTGATTGCAATGTTTAAACAAGCATTTTTCCTTAGTAACTTTAGTTATGTTCGCTCTTTTGCAAATATTTTCGGTTGGACAGTTTGTTTATGATCACAGTTTGAAAGCTTATTGGTGTTTATGAAAATTTTTATTTTTCCGCAAAATTTCAAGTAGTTTAAAAGTACGGTACGTTACAGATCGTACCTTGACATTTTGACCAGCATGTTCTCCACTGGAAGACATGAAAGTTGTAAAGCCCAAGAATTTGATTATCATAATCTGAAATGATTTGTGGATAAATTGATGTGATTATAGACGGAACGGATCAGATGGGGATAGACGAAAAGAATATTTAATTATGTGCAAGGAAGAGCCCTCGCGCATATGCGCGACCCCGCCAGGCGCATATGCGCGAGGCAGGCAAAGGACCTCGCGCATATGCGCGACCAGGATTCGCGCATATGCGTGAGGGTGGCAGAAACTTTTGAAGGACCTCGCGCATATGCGCCGAGCAAGGGCACGCATATGCGCGAGCTGCCGTGAGAATGACGCGCCGAGACATATTGTCTTACTGCATATGCGCCGAGATAGGTCGCTCATATGCGCGAGACGTGTTAAACAAAGAATGAGCCACCCGTCCTTTGGCATGCAATATATATATCAAAAACTGATTTTTCCCTCAGAATTCAAGAAGCAAGAACGAAAGACTTCAGGGAAAGTGAGTTTCTTCGAAGACCAGAAATTGATTTGCGAGAAATCCGTCAGTTCGATTTTTAATCCAACTTCAGTATTGAGTTTCTATCGACGCAGGCTTCAATTGGATGTAATTTTTATTACGTTTTGATATGATTTCAAATTATGGTACTGCCAGAATCGGATGTGATTGATATATGCTGTTCTTGACATAGTAGACATCGTATAATCGAAATCGGATCGAAGAACAGATACCGTATGAAATTGTTATGATTTTCAGAACTGATATGATTGAGATTGTACAGATTTGAGATTATGATCTGTTATTGTTGAGATTATGGGTTGTACTGATATTGATTATGAGCCGTGTTATTATATCTGTGATGTTGAGATTGATGGGGTTATTGAGATTGTATTGTTATGCCGTCGAAATATCTGTAGATTTATATTAATCAGATTCGCTATTGATTGAGATTGTATCGTTGTATAGTTGACATTGATCAGATTATGTCTAGATTTGAGTATTGATCAGAACAGGTCTTGAATTGAGTTGTACATTGACAAAGTATATTCGATATTGTCAGTACCGAATTGAATATGGACAGAGTTGAATTCGAGACTTCGACTTCGTCAGACCGAGAAGAGAAAGGTATAAATTAATGTTGATTCGGGATTGCACAACTCGAGTTTCATTCAACTTGAGTTTCCCAAAATCACATACTGAGTTGTCATTGCCTAGATATGTTGCAATGTTTGAGATCGTTATGCTTATTCTATTGATTCATAGTTAAGCATATGTGAGATGTAGAGTTATGGGCTGATGTGCCTAGTCCTTGGGCTGATGTGCTTAGTCATTGGCTGATGTGCCAAGTCTTCGGCTGAGTCGCCAAGAGACCGGACGTTTGGTCGTATCGATGTTGCTTAGGAGAAGACTAGCTCCTATCGCCGAGATTCGATACAGAAAGGACCAGAGTCCTTGAATGAGAACGTACCACCACCACGATCGGGAGAGTAGGTGGGTGTTATGTTCTTATTCAGATCGGGATCCCTAGATTAGGAAAGAGAGTTGAGTCAGAGGTTGTGAGTCAGAGTTTGATTGACAGTTTTATATTGATTCCTGTCTTTCAGATTTGATACATGTTATTGATATTTATTTTATGCTTTTATATCTGTTTATATGATTGCATGTATACATGATTTATACTGGGAATGTATTTCTCACCAGAGTTATTCGGCTATTGTCTTGTTTATATGTGTGCATGACAACAGGTGGGACAGGATCAGGGTCAAGACGAGGATGAGAGAGGACTAGTTTAGCAGTGGTGATTCGGACCCAGAATTAGATCTGTTTCATTACCGGACATGTAGTGAATGAACAGTAGTGGTGATGACTTACTTTTGTACAGGACTGTTACTTAGATCTGGATATTGATCTTGTAAATGAAATAAGAGTTATTTCATATGTTGCGTACTCTTGTATTTTACAAAAAATTTAGACCCTGTTTATTTAATTGTTTTAATTATTCCCAAAGATGATTAAGAACTGAATTAGCGTCCGGGTCCCCACAGCAGGTGGTATCAGAGCAATAGGATCCAGAGCAGTAGGTACCTTAGACTGAAATAGGAGCTAGTGAGCGGGGTAGAATGAGTTTTCTTTCCTTGCTTTTAATTGCTAGCATGTTTTACTGCTTTGAAATATATGTTTACTTGATTATCTGATTTGATTAATCACATGTATTATTGAGAATGAATCAGAACCGATTCTTGATCAGCAGTAAGATGATCAGAGGAGGACTGAAACAAGTTTGTTGTATTTGGTTACTAATTCATTTGTTAATCAAATATGCCTCCTCGAAGAATTTCAGAATCAGATGGTAATTCGGTTTATCAGATGGATGTGTCAGAAACTCCGATGGAAACAATGTTGAAGAGGTTTCAGTCATTTCAACTGCCGATTCTAAAGGGTACTGAGACATCTGATGACTGTGAGATTTGGCTGAATGATATTGAAATGCTGTATGATTCACTTGATTACCCAGATGAATGTAGATTTAAATTGATTGGGCACCAGTTACACGAGGTCGCAAAGAGTTGGTGGATTGCAACCAAGGAAGCCTTAGAACAGAATGGTACATTGATTACGTGGAAAATCTTTAAAGCTGAGTTTCATAAAAGATTTCTCCCAGTATCGTACCGACAAGATAAGAGTACAGAATTTGCCAACTTGAGACAGAGCCAACTGAATATTGAAGAATATTTGGATAAATTCTCTACTTTACTAAGTTTTGCTCCTCAGGTGGCTGGGGATGATAAATCTGTAGTTGATCAGTTCATCAGCGGATTGAAGCCTGAAATATCTGCATTGGTAAATGTGGAACGACCCCATTATTTTGCTGACGCCTTGAACAGGGCAAAGGGAGCTGAGGCAAGTTTGATTCAACAGCGATGAATGTCGTATGTTGCTCACCCACAGAACCAACAACCTCCAGCTCAATTCTTGCAATCACTGTCTAGATTTGATAGTGGCAGTAGTAGTGGGGGAAAGAAAGATTTCCTGAAAGCTCTCAAGAAACAGTTTAAGAAGTTAGGAAGTGGTTCATCTAGCTCCAGCAGTTCTAGCCCGAGTTATACGGGAGTTTATTGTAGCACTTGTGGAGAAAGACATTCCACAGAGCAATGACGAGGTGTGTTTGGTAGTTGCAATGTCTGTCGTCAGCCAGGACATTTTGCTAAAGTATGTCCACAGAGAGGTTCCCGAAGATCTCAGGGAGCAGAACCATCTGGATCAGTGGCACCGCTTGATAGACAATCACCGGTTGTTCGCTCCCTCCAACCACCGACAACTCCTCAATCACAACCAAGGCCAGGACACACCTGATGAGGTAGTGGTAGGTAATTGTTTCCTGTATGGTTATGTTGCATATGTATTAATAGATACTAATGCATTCCATACGATTATTCTTGAATGAATGACATTGATATATGCTTTGGTTATCGAGTTATTATATGCTGTAGTATTGATCTCTTTTCTCTTGGGGAGAGGTTTTGTATCAGTGACATCTGTTAGATCTTGTATGCTACAGTATGACATATATGAGATTGAGTTAGATTATATTGTACTTGAGTTGTCCGATTTCAATTTTATTATCGGTACTGATATGTTGACCAAGTACAAAGCTACCGTTGATTTTTCCAGAAGATTGAAAGATTCATATAGATAAGATTGATGAACGAAAATTACGGTAAGGATTCTAGATTTAGAATTCCTTGGATATGAACGATGTTGAGGAGTCGATTATTACGGAAAGGAACGGAGGGATTCCTTATGTTTTCAGTTGATTTACTGAAATCGAGCCTATCATTGGCTAATTTGCCAGTGGTATATGAAATTGCTGATGTTTTCTCAGATGGGATTTCAGAGTTGCTTCTAGTCAGAAAGATAGATTCCAGCATTGAATGAATGCCAGGTACTGTTCTTATTTCTAGAACTCTGTACAGAATGACACTGATTGAATTGAAAGACTTGAAAGAACAGTTAGAAAATTTCTAGCCGAGAGTTACATCTGATTGAGTGTTTCTATTTAGGATGCCCCATCTATGTTTGTGGGTTGATGAACCCTGTGTTCAGAAGTATTCTGATGATTTTATGCTCGTTTTTTTTCTATGATTATTTCATCTATGATATCCTGAGATATATCTAGGATATCCTGAGATATTTGAAGCATATGATTGATCAGATCGAACATTTGAAAATTGTATTGAATATTCTGAGAATTGAAATGTTGTATACAGAATGCAAAAGGCCCTAGAACTTCTTGCTTGAAAATTTGCGGAAAATTAAAAATTTTCTTTTTAAAAGAACTTAAATGGCCTCATTCATAAAATCACTGGTGAATCAAGTTCAATATTTCAAAATATTGCAGCGGAAGAAAATAAAGTTTGCCAAAAATCACAATTTAAAAATATCCAACGACTGATAAAATGTTTGCGGAATAAAATAACAACTGCTGCTCTGAGGTCCTCGGGTGCCACTACTGCCGACCCAAGCTGGCTCACTGCTCCCCGCCCTCGGCCGTGGCCTCATTAGTACCTACAACAATCAAGTCTAGTGAGCCTAAAGACTCAGCATGCATATATCGCAGGTAAAGAGTAAAAATCTGAATTAAAATATGCATGAGATAACATATCCTGTCCTGAGGCATGCTGAAAATAATCTGTACTGAGCAATTATAATACGTGCATAACTGAACTGATAATCACAGAAAAAAATGTTTGCTCCTTGGAGCCTGTACTGAAATAACTGGTAAAATTTTCTGTTGAGATTATGTTTTACGCCTGTGGCCACTGCACTAAGCTGAACTGATCGGTAACTGGCTACCGGGGAGTCTGAAACTGAACTGAGCTGGCCGGTCACTGGCGACCGGGTGGTACCAAACTGAACTGAGCGGTCACTAGCGACCGTATAAAATAATACTCCCACATAGTGAATGAACCACAAGCCATATCGCATAAATCTCAAAAACAATCATTTTCTATTTAATGCACGTAAAATAATTAACTGGCATAATGAAAATTCCTGTATATGTTACCAATTGGATTGGATTGGATCGTCCCCAGGCTCGCTGCAACCTAACTGTGCTATGAAAAATATGCAATAGCTTAAACATGACCAACTACGCAATTTACGTTCAAAAGATGCGACTATGATGCCTAATGACTTCGTATTTAATCATGACTCCGAGCCAACCTGAACTGACACTGAACCGATGTATAGTCATGATTAAAATACGCAAAAAAAATCATAAAATAATGCTCCTAAAATGATAGGGTCGAAATCTAGGTGGAGTGGAGGCCAAAACACGAAACGCTCTTTCGAGAGTCAATTTGGCACATCGCACCGTAAATTCTCGTACGACCTCAAAAATGATCGAATCACAAACGGTCAAAAACATGACCTTCCCAACTCAAAGGGGCACTGTCCAGTCCAAAGCCATAGGCTAAAAGCCAATCGAGAACTCGAACAAGCCACCGAATCAACACGAAAACTTGCTGTAAAATTCCAGCAACTGTACAATCGTGTAACTTGTGTTGTTTTCGAGACTACCGGCCATTGGGGCGTGAACCACCGACTAGAGACTCTTACCAACATCCCAAAGAGTGATTTGAACCATGGCTAAGGGCCCTAGGCAAGCCACAACCCGCATCACACCATAACTCAACCGAAACTCCAACCGAGAACCAACGTGCATGCGTGTGTAGTGTTTTGCTTAGATCGATGTCTTGCGTCGTTCCAGTGGCCATTTGATTGACCATGGCACAATCTATACATAAGGGGTATGGTATGAACCGTGGCTAAGGGCCATAGGCCAAACAAGATCCATACCAAGCAACCAAAACCGAAATACATATGCTGAAAATTTGAAGGGGCCGAAGGGACATGGGGGCTGTTGTGATGTTTTAATTTAAAACCGAGGAGCCATGGACCAAGCCACCAAAAGGGCGACTTAGTCACGTCTTAGACTTGCTAGGGGAGTGATCCAACCATGGCTATAGGCCCTTGGGGCAGCCATGATCAGATCCTTCCTCCATGACAACAAACTGAAATTTTTTTTTTTTTCGAACAAGATTCTGCACTAATGGGGAGGTTGCTGCCATGTGCTCGTTCCAGCATGTATGGAACAGAAACTCACGATCTATCATGGCCCTAACATGTCCTAGTACATGTCTATATGTAGCCTTGAGCCCCTGGAACGATCCATCCCTGAAATCAAAAGGAACATACCCAAATGTGAAGCATGAAAGTCGACAAAATCTGTGCAGAATTTTCTTTCTTGTTTTGCTGAAAATTTCGGTTTTTGAAATGATAAAATATTATCATGTACTGAAAAATAATTAATAATATGACTTGATTGAGGTTTGAAAGAGATCTAGACATGCCTGGTTATCGTTTGAAATAGAAACGAGCGAAACCACAACGACGCGGCACGGAGGAGGTGGAGCGCTACTCTTGTTCTTTCTAGTTCTCGATTTTTCTCCCTTTCTCCCTAGCTATTACTCACGTTTTTTTCTACTGAAAAGGGGTCTGATTTCGGTGGGGAGGGAGTGTGATGGAGTGGTTATGAGGGGTGAGGAGGATGGTGCAAGATATAAGGATCATATCAAGACCAAGTCTTCATGCATTTGAATTTTGAATTTGAATTGCTATCAAATGATCTCTTGGGTGATTCTAGAGTATAGTGGCCGATTTTATCATGCAAATCAAGGGTTAGGATAGTGGTCTAGTATTAATTAATTAAGGTTGAAAAATAGCTAAAAGAATTAGCATGCTAATCAACCAAGAATGGGTCAAAGGTGAGTTGGCAAGTCCTAGTTTGTTCTTCTAGGGGTGTGGCCGAAAATCTACAAATAAAATGAAGGGGAAATATTTCCATCTAGTTGATAATTAATAACTCTTAAAAGCCTCACTAATCCTTCAAATAATTTATTGAATATAACCCTTAACTAAGTAACTTAAATGAGCTCATTTCTTAATCACCTCAAATAATTAAATTAAATCCTCAACTAACTTAAAAAAATTCCTTAAACTTCTATTTAACTTAAATGAACTTACTTGCTAGCTAAATTAACTTCTGGAAATATTTCTCAAATCTTAAATTCTATCTCAAAACTCCAACTCCAGTCCGGCCTCAATGAAATAACTGAAATGCTAAAAATCAAGCTACTGAACTGAAATAATAAAATAATTAACTTCAAACAAATGCATTTAAAATAATCATGCAATGAAGTCAACTAAATTTTAAAAATCTAGAATTATGCATGGCTTATACGTCTACTGATTTATGGGTTCTACAATCCTTCCCTCCTTAAAAATAAATTTTGTCCTCGAAATTAGAACTCACCGAATAACTCGGGGTATCGATCTCTCATCTCCGGCTTAGACTCCCACGTAGCTTCCTCCTCATAATGGTTGAGCCATTTGACTTTGACTCGCTTAACAAACTTGTTCCGAAGTTTCTTCTCCTGCCGGTCTAGGATCTGCACGGGTCTTTCCTCATAAGATAAGTTCGGAGTAAGCTGCAACGGCTCGAAATTCAGCACATGCGAAGGATTTGCCATATACTTCCTCAGCATGGAGACGTGGAACACATTGTGTACTCCGGCCAGATTCGGCGGAAGAGCCACACGATAAGCTAGCGTCCCAACTCTGTCAAGGATCTCAAACGGTCCAATGAATCTCGGACTGAGCTTCCCTTTCTTGCCAAACCTCATGACACCCTTCATAGGTGCCACTTTCACAAAGACATGATCGCCCACTGCAAACTCTAAATCTCTCCTCCGCTGATCGGCATAACTCTTCTGTCGGCTCTGAGCAGTCCTCATCTTATCACGGATCTTGACTACTACCTCTGATGCCTGCTGGACAATCTCTGGACCCAACTCTGCTCTCTCTCCTACCTCATCCCAATGAACAGGAGATCTACACTTGCGGCCATATAGTGCTTCATACGGAGCCATACCTATAGACGACTGGAAACTGTTGTTATAAGTGAACTCTACCAATGGTAAGTTCGACTCCCAACTCCCGGAAAAATCAATGACGCAAGCACGGAGAAGATCCTCTAAGATCTGAATAACTCGCTCTGACTGCCCATCTGTCTGCGGATGGAAAGCTGTGCTAAACAGCAACTTCGTACCCAAAGTCGAATGCAAACTCTTCCAAAATGAGGAAGTAAATCTGGGATCTCTGTCAGATACGATCGAAATTGGAATAGCATGGAATCGGACTATCTCTCGGATATACAGCTCTGCATACTGAACCATGGTGAAAGTCGTCTTAATAGGCAAGAAGTGCCCTGACTTGGTAAGACGATCTACAATCACCCAGATAGCATTCGATCCTCTGGCTGACCTCGGCAATCCGGTCACAAAGTCCATGGTAACATTCTCCCACTTCCACTCGGGAATAGGGAGAGGCTTGAGCAAACCTGCTGGTCTCTGATGCTCGGCCTTCACTAACTGGCAGGTCAGACACTCGGACACAAAACGTCTGATGTCCTTCTTCATACAAGGCCACCAATACAATAGCTGCAGATCCTTGTACATTTTCGTACTCCCTAGATGAATAGAGTACGGCGACGTATGGGCTTCTGATAAGATATTTGCTCGAATAGAATCACTGCTAGGAACCCATATCCTGTCTCGGTATCTCACAATACCATCACTGACTGAATACAAGACACTGCCCTTGGCTTCATCTCTCTTCTTCCACTGTGCTAATTGCTCATCTGCTGACTGACCACTGCGAATACGGTCCAAAAGGGAAGACTGAATGGTCAAGGTAGATAGACGAGGAACTCTACCTCGAGGATAAGTCTCGAGATCAAACATCTGTATCTCAAACTGAAGAGGTTTCTGAATCGTCAAATGAGCCATCACTGCGACTTTTCTGCTCAATGCATCCGCAACTACATTAGCTTTACCCGGGTGGTAGCTAATGTCACAATCGTAGTCTTTCACAAGCTCCAACCAACGCCTCTGACGCATGTTCAGCTCCTTCTGCGTAAAGAAATACTTGAGGCTCTTGTGGTCGGTAAAGATCTGACACTTCTCCCCATACAGATAGTGCCTCCAAATCTTCAAAGCAAAAACTACGGCCGCTAACTCCAGATCATGGGTAGGGTAATTCTTCTCATGGATTTTCAGCTGTCGAGAAGCATACGCTATCACTCTCCCATGCTGCATCAAAACTGCACCTAAACCAAGCTTCGAAGCATCGGTATAAAGGACAAACTCACCAGATCCTGACGGTACAGCCAAAACGGGTGCTGAGATAAGAGCTTGCTTCAAAGTATCGAAGCTCTTCTGACACTCTTCGCTCCACACAAATTTCATACTTTTCTTGGTCAGTGCTGTGAGTGGAACGGCAATGGATGAAAATCCCTGAATGAACTTCCTGTAATATCCTGCCAACCCAAGAAAACTGCGGATCTCTGATGCATTCTGAGGCACAACCCAATCTCTGACTGCTGCAACTTTTGCTGGGTCTACCTCAATACCACTGCTAGAAACAATGTGGCCTAAGAACGCCACCTTCTCTAACCAGAATTCGCATTTACTGAACTTTGCGAATAATTTGTGCTTCTGCAATGTCTGCAACACTGTGGTCAGATGTCTGCTGTGCTCCTCCCGACTCTTGGAGTAGACGAGAATGTCATCTATGAACACTATCACAAACTGGTCGAGGTATGGCTGAAATACGCGATTCATGAGATCCATGAAGATCGCTGGCGCATTCGTCAGTCCGAACGGCATCACAAGGAACTCGTAGTGGCCATAACGAGTCCTAAAAGCAGGCTTGGAAACATCAGCATCTCTCACCCTCAACTGGTGATAACCAGAGCGCAGATCAATCTTGGAGAAAATCGAAGCTCCCTGCAACTGGTCAAACAGATCCTCAATCCTCGGAAGTGGGTATTTATTCTTTACTGTAACCCTGTTCAACTCCCGATAGTCAATGCAAAGCCTTATCGAACCATCCTTCTTTTTCACAAATAAGACCGGCGCGCCCCATGGTGAAAAGCTCGGGCGAATGAACTCCTTGTCGAGAAGTTCCTGAATCTGCTTCTTAAGCTCTGCCATCTCTGTCGGTGCTAGTCGGTACGGCGCTTTGGATATCGGAGCCGTACCTGGCATAAGCTCAATGGAAAACTCCACCTCTCTCTCGGGTGGCATACCAGAGACATCTTCGGGAAAAACGTCTAAGAAATCTCTGACAATCGGAACATCTGAGGCTGACTGGCTGGGTTTCTCGGGGACAGATAAAAAGGTCGCTAGAAATGCCCGACACCCTCTATGCATGAGCTTCCTGGCGTGGACATAAGGAATAATGCGCGGTAAAGGAAAGTACCTGTCCGGCTCAAATAAGAACTGCTCCATTCCAGGCGGTCAAACAAGAACAAATCTCCGCTGGAAGTCTATCAACACTCTGTTCCTCAATAGCCAGTCCATCCCTAGGATGATGTCAAATTCCGGCATCGGTAGCACAATCAGATCTGCATAAACAAGATTACCGTGCAGCTCAAGGTCTATATCTCGGATAACATTGCTGGCTGCCATCTCCTCGCCTGACGGTAACATTAATGAAAAGGCTATGTCTAGCCCAATGGTCTTGATCTTGAGAAAGTTTGCAAAGACCTCCGAAATAAAAGAGTGAGTGGCCCCTGAATCTATCAAGGCCTTGGTAGCGGAACCAGATATAAAAATTCTCCCTGAAAGAGCGGAGCTCTAAGTTGAATCCAGTAGCTACAAGAACTAAACTTATAGACATGCAATCCTATCACAGTTCTAAGTTCAATCTTAATCCTTATTCCCAAAACACGAAATTCAAATAATAACTTAAAGTTTAAAGGTACCTGTCAACAACATAGTCTCCGGGTTGGTTTCCGCGGCATGGAGAGCAAAAACTCTGCCTTGAGTAGGCAGATTTCTCTGAGGGCACTGCAGCAACATGTGGTCTGGGCTGCCACACTTAAAACACTTTCCTGAGCCAAACTTACATGCTCCAGGATGGCGGCGTGAGCACCTGGGGCAGACTGGGTGCTCAAAAGTCCTCGGGGCTGGGCGCCCCTGCTGCTGCTGCTGCTGTTGGCCTTTGATTCTAGGCAGCCCATGAAATGGCCTCTTGTTACGCTGCTGATGCTGATGAGGAGGAGGGCGGTGTGGTACCTGAACTGGGCGCTTGCCCTGGCGATCCCTCTCGATATCCCGCAGATCCTGCTCTGCGGCTAGGGCCTTGGAGACAGCAATCTCATAAGTAGCAGGGTCACACACCCTAACATCCCGGCGCAAGATCGGCCGTAGACCCACCAGGAAATGCATCAACTTGGCTTTGGCATCATTCGCGATCAGGGGCACAAAATGACAGCCCCTCTCGAACTTACGGATGAACTCCGTAACCGTCATATCTCCCTGTCTCAGGTTCATGAACTCAGTGGTCAACCTGGTGCGCACTTCCTCGGCAAAATATTTGGAGTAGAAAACCTCCGTGAAGCGTATCCAAGTAAGTGTAGCCAAGTTCAGGGCTACTGCTGCTCCTTCCCACCATAAGCGAGCATCTCCAGTGAACAGATAGGTGGCACATCGGACTCGGTCTGAGTCTCTCAGCTCCATAAACTCGAAGATAACCTCGAGGGATTTGATCCATCCCTCGGCAATCATGGGGTCAGACGTCCCAGAAAACTCCTTTGGACGCATCTTCATGAATCGCTCGTAAACGGCCTCTGGCCCTGTCGACCTAGTCACCACCGCATTGTTCCCCGCAAACTGTGCGAAGAACTGTGTCATCCCAGCTAGCATCTGGGCACTCATGTCCGGTGGGGGCGGTGGAGGAGGTGGTAGGTCTCCCTCCTGTCTATGCTCCTCTCTGTCCTCTCGGCGAGGCTCCTCCTCTCTATTGCGCTCTAGAATACGTCTAGGGGGCATACTGTTCCAACATAACCCATACGTAACTAACATGCATAATTCCATAATTTATTTTGAATGAACACTGAAATACTGAAAATCTGGTTGAAATTATTTCATGGAAGCATGCTGTCAAAATAATTCATGCTATAAATAAAATGCTGAACTGTAAAAATTACAGACCGAAGGCGTGGCTTCGTGAGCTTCTCGTGGTCAGTAGTAGTGTAACCCTATACAGAACCACCGCTCTGATACCAACTGCAAAAGGCCCTAGAACTTCTTGCTTGAAAATTTGCGGAAAATTAAAAATTTTCTTTTTAAAAGAATTTAAATGACCTCATTCATAAAATCACTGGTGAATCAAGTTCAATATTTCAAAATATTGCAGCGGAAGAAAATAAAGTTTGCCAAAAATCACAATTTAAAAATATCCAACGACTGATAAAATGTTTGCGGAATAAAATAACAACTGCTGCTCTGAGGTCCTCGGGTGCCACTACTGCCGACCCAAGCTGGCTCACTGGTCCCTGCCCTCGGCCCTGACCTCATCAGTACCTACAACAATCAAGTCTAGTGAGCCTAAAGACTCAGCATGCATATATCGCAGGTAACGAGTAAAAATATGAATTAAAATATGCATGAGATAACATATCCTGTCCTGAGGCATGTTGAAAATAATCTGTACTGAGCAATTATAATACGTGCATAACTGAACTGATAATCACAGAAAAAAATGTTTGCTCCTTGGAGCCTGTACTGAAATAACTGGTAAAATTTTCTGTTGAGATTATGTTTTACGCCTGTGGCCACTGCACTAAGCTGAACTGATCGGTAACTGGCTACCGGGGAGTCTGAAACTGAACTAAGCTGGCCGGTCACTGGCGACCGGGTGGTACCAAACTGAACTGAGCGGTCACTGGAGACCGTATAAAATAATACTCCCACATAGTGAATGAACCACAAGCCATATCGCATAAATCTCAAAAACAATCATTTTCTATTTAATGCACGTAAAATAATTAACTGGCATAATGAAAATTCCTGTATATGTTACCAATTGGATTGGATTGGATCGTCCCCAGGCTCGCTTCAATCTAACTGTGCTATGAAAAATATGCAATAGCTTAAACATGACCAACTACACAATTTACGTTCAAAAGATGCGACTATGATGCCTAATGACTTCGTATTTAATCATGACTCCGAGCCAACCTGAACCGACACTGAACCGACGTATAGTCATGATTAAAATACGCAAAAAAAATCATAAAATAATGCTCCTAAAATGATAGGGTCGAAATCTAGGTGGAGTGGAGGCCAAAACACGAAACGCTCTTTCGAGAGTCAATTTGGCACATCGCACCGTAAATTCTCGTACGACCTCAAAAATGATCCGAATCACAAACGGTCAAAAACATGACTTTCCCAACTCAAAGGGGCACTGTCCAGTCCAAGGCCATAGGCTAAAATCCAACCGAGAACTCGAACGAGCCACCGAATCAACATAGCAACTTGCTGTAAAATTCCAGCAACTGTACAATCGTGTAACTTGTGTTGTTTTCGAGACTACCGGCCATTGGGGCGTGAACCACCGACCAGAGACTCTTAAAAACATCCCAAGGAGTGATTTGAACCATGGCTAAGGGCCCTAGGCCAGCCACAACCCGCATCACACCATAACTCAACCAAAACTCCAACCGAGAACCAACGTGCATGCGTGTGTAGTGTTTTGCTTAGATCGATGTCTTGCGTCGTTCCAGTGGCCATTTGATTGACCATGGCACGATCTATACATAATGGGTATGGTATGAACCGTGGCTAAGGGCCATAGGCCAAACAAGATCCATACCAAGCAACCAAAACCGAAATACATATGCTGAAAATTTGAAGGGGCCGAAGGGACATGGGGGCTGTTGTGATGTTTTTATTTAAAACCGAGGAGCCATGGACCAAGCCACCAAAAGGGCGACTTAGTCACGTCTTAGACTTGCTAGGGGAGTGATCCAACCATGGCTATAGGCCCTTGGGGCAGCCATGATCAGATCCTTCCTCCATGACAACAAACTGAAATTTTTTTTTTTTCGAACAAGATTCTGCACTAATGGGGAGGTTGCTGTCATGTGCTCGTTCCAGCATGTATGGAACTGAAACTCATGATCTATCATGGCCCTAACATGTCCTAGTACATGTCTATATGTAGCCTCGAGCCCCTGGAACGATCCATCCCTGAAATCAAAAGGAACATACCCAAATGTGAAGCATGAAAGTCGACAAAATCTGTGCAGAATTTTCTTTCTTGTTTTGCTGAAAATTTCGGTTTTTGAAATGATAAAATCTTATCATGTACTGAAAAATAATTAATAATATGACTTGATTGAGGTTTGAAAGAGATCTAGACATGCCTGGTTATCGTTTGAAATAGAAACGAGCGAAACCACAACGACGCGGCACGGAGGAGGTGGAGCGCTACTCTTGTTCTTTCTAGTTCTCGATTTTTCTCCCTTTCTCCCTAGCTATTACTCACGTTTTTTTCTACTGAAAAGGGGTCTGATTTCGGTGGGGAGGGAGTGTGATGGAGTGGTTATGAGGGGTGAGGAGGATGGTGCAGGATATAAGGATCATATCAAGACCAAGTCTTCATGCATTTGAATTTTGAATTTGAATTGCTATCAAATGATCTCTTGGGTGATTCTAGAGTATAGTGGCCGATTTTATCATGCAAATCAAGGGTTAGGATAGTGGTCTAGTATTAATTAATTAAGGTTGAAAAATAGCTAAAAGAATTAGCATGCTAATCAACCAAGAATGGGTCAAAGGTGAGTTGGCAAGTCCTAGTTTGTTCTTCTAGGGGTGTGGCCGAAAATCTACAAATAAAATGAAGGGGAAATATTTCCATCTAGTTGATAATTAATAACTCTTAAAAGCCTCACTAATCCCTCAAATAATTTATTGAATATAACCTTAATTAAGTAACTTAAATGAGCTCATTTCTTAATCACCTCAAATAATTAAATTAAATCCTCAAGTAACTTAAAAAAATTCCTTAAACTTCTTTTTAACTTAAATGAACTTACTTGCTAGCTAAATTAACTTCTGGAAATATTTCTCAAATCTTAAATTCTATCTCAAAACTCCAACTCCAGTCCGGCCTCAATGAAATAACTGAAATGCTAAAAATCAAGCTACTGAACTGAAATAATAAAATAATTAACTTCAAACAAATGCATTTAAAATAATCATGCAATGAAGTCAACTAAATTTTAAAAATCTAGAATTATGCATGGCTTATACGTCTACTGATTTACGGGTTCTACACAGAAACTGTTGAGATGTGAATCTTGGCCGAGACAGATTGTATTCGGAACATGTTAGATCCGAAGATAGTATATCGATTGATCTTAGTACAGTTGAAGTCGTGATCAGTTAGCTGAGACCGATAGCATTGTCAGAAATTACAGTTTTATGAGTTTGGCATATCAGTATCGATGAGTGATGTTTCGAATCTGATTGAATATTGCTGTTGTTCTGAATCCTTGTTTGAAACAGATAGTATAAAGTAGAGAATTTATATTGTACAGTCCGAACCAGAGCTGATTTTGAGAATTAAAGCAGTTCAGAAAGTTGATCAGAATGTGCAGAACTCGATATCGACTGTCAGAGCAAGGCATCTATAATGCCCGATATTTTGATTCTGTTAATCTGAGATTATTGATTTTGAACTGATATGATTATATACGAGCTATTCTGAGACCAGATTGGACAAAGCATATGAAGGGTGCATATTTTGTACAGAACTGTTGGCGCCCGAGCGGTAGAAAAGGGCCGCCCGAGCGCCTATGCATCACAAGAATGGATTTTGGACAGAGATTCTGGCGCCCGAGCGGTAGTTTTTAACCGCCCGAGCGCTAGTGCATAACAAGTTAAGTGCTCAGGCAGAAGGTGCGGCGCCCGTGCGGTAGTTTGTGATCGCCCGAGCGCCAATGCGCAATCCGGAAATATTTGGGCAGAACATCCCGCGCCCGTGCGGTAATTCTGGACCGCCCGAGCGCCGCCTGAAATATGTGAAAAGAAGACACGTAGCTTAGACATGCATTAGGATATATATATACATATATCCTTCAGAATTTGGCAGAAACGAAGAAAGAGGAAGCTCGAGAAAATCCTACGAAAATCCTTACGCCTTTATATTGCGATCCGTCCGTCTGATTTTGAATCCGACTTCAGTAATGTGTTCCTATCGACGCAGGCTTCTACAAGACATTGAGAATGGACAGAGTTGAATTCAGGACTTCGTCTTCGTCAAAGCGAGAAGATAAAGGTATAAATTAATGTTGAGTTGGGATTGCACAACTCGAGTGAGGTTTGGCTCGAGTTTCCCTAAATCACATACTTTACCTTATTGTATTGATTTGATTGATGTACTTGTTCTCTTGATTTATAGACAGCAGGTATTAGACGAGTAATCTTGTGACAGAAGTGCCTGATAATGGTGGGATCGCCACGGGCACATTGCACGATGTCACAAGATCGTGTATTGGCGATAGTGCCAGTCTGTCACCGGATGATTGGCTATCGATGTGGATAGAAATGTGGCTTTTTCTATTACTGGTGATCGGTACTGTATCGATGTGGATAGAATCGTAACTCTTCTATTACTGATGATCGATATCATATCGATGTGGATAGAATCGGAGTTTCTTCTATTACTGGTGATCGATACTATATCGATGTGGATAGAATCAGAGCTTCTTCTATTACTGGTGATCGATACCCTATCGACATGGATAGAACTGGAGTCTTTTCTATTACTGTTGGTCGATATGGGAATGCCAACTTCTGGAAACCGGGATCCCTAGACTAGGATTGAGTCTAGTCTTAAATGTGAAGTCAGGAGTCTAATTGACAGTTTATATCGATTTATGTTGATTATGTTCCTGAATAGGGTACATGATGAATTATGTTCCTGATGATGGTACATGTTTAGAATAGGATTTATTCTTGATATGGATTTATATTCTGATCTGAATACATGTTAGAAATATCTGTTATATGCTTTTATATTGTTTTTATGAGTGCATGTATACATGATTTATACTGAGAATGTAATTCTCACCGGAGTTATCCGGCTGTTGTCTTGTTTATATGTGTGGATGGCAACAAGTGGGATAGGATCAGAGTCAAGAAGAGAACGAGGCTGGACTAGATAGCGTGGAGATCCAGGCTTCGAAGCAACTTAGGATTCAACACTGATTTATAGTTGAACCTAGTTGAATTCTTGTAGATAATACAAGATTTTTATGTTTATGTTTAATATGTAATTTGAATTGAATTACATTATGTGGGGACCCGGACGCTAATTAATTCCTTAATCGTCTTTAGGAATAATTCAAACAATTATAATAAACAGGGTCTAATTTTTTTTTTAAAATACAAAGCGGAAACATAATGTAATATAATTCAAATTACATATTAAACATAATTATACAAATCTTGTATTATCTACAAGAATTCAACTAGGTTCAACTATATATCAGTGCTGAATCCTAAGTTGCTTCGAAGCCCGGATCTCCACGCTATCTAGTCCAGCCTCGTTCTCTTCTTGACCCTGATCCTATCCCACCTGTTGTCATGCACACATACAAACAAGACAACAGCCGGATAACTCCGGTGAGAATTACATTCTCAGTATAAATCATATATACATGCAATCATAAAAATAATATAAAAGCATATAACAGATATGTCTAACATGTATTCAGATCAGAATATAAATCCATATCAAGAATAAATCTTATTCTAAACATGTACCATCATCAGGAACATAACTCATCATGTACCATATTCAGGAACACAATCAACATAACTCAATATACACTATCAATTAGACTCATGACGTCACATTTAAGACTAGACTCAATCCTAGTCTAGGGATCCCGGTTTCCAGAAGTTAGCATTCCCATATCGACCAACAGTAATAGAAAAGACTCCAGTTCTATCCACGTCGATAGGGTATCGATCACCAGTAATAGAAGAAGCTCTGATTCTATCCACATCGATATAGTATCGATCACCAGTAATAGAAGAAACTCCAATTCTATCTACATCGATATAATATCGATCATCAGTAATAGAAGAGTTACATTCTATCCACATCGATACAGTACCGATCACCAGTAATAGAAGAAGCCACATTTCTATCCACATCGATAGCCAACCATCCGGTGACAGACTTTGGCACTATCGCCAATACACTATCTTGTGACATAGTGCAATGTGCCCGTGGCGATCCCACAACTATCAGGCACTTCTGTCCCAAGATACCCGTCTAATACCTGCTATCTATCAATCAAGAGAACAAGTATATCAATCAAATCAACACAATAAGGTAAAGTATGTGATTTAGGGAAACTCGAGTCAAACCTCACTCTATTTGTGCAATCCCAACTCAACATTAATTTATACCTTTATCTTCTCGGTCCGACGAAGACGAAGTATTGAAGTCAACTCTGTCCATACCCAAATCTGATAATGACAATCGAATAGATATAATATCAGTATATAACTCAGTTCAAAACCTGTTCTGATTAATACTCAAATCAAAACATTATCTGATCAATGCCTATCGACATACAATACCACAATACAATCTCAACCAATACCGAATCTGATCAATATCAATTTACTGATGTTTTGACGGCATAAAAATACAGTCTCAATAACCCCGTCAATTCCAACACCACAGATATAATACCAGAACTCATAATCAATATCGATGCAATTCATAATTTCAATAATAACACCAATCTGATATCGAATCTTAATCAAATCGACTCCGAAAATCATAATAATTCCATAATCAGTCCGTTTCTTAATCTGACTTCGATTCTATGATGTCTAACATGTCAAGAACATCATATATGAATTCAATTCAATTCTGGCAATATCATAATTTCAAGACATATCAAAACGTAACAAAACTTACGTCAAGTTGTAGCCTGCGTTGATAGGAACACAGTACTGAAGTCGGATTACAATTCGGACAGACGGATTTTGAACGATTGTAACTTGAAGCACCAAAATCAATTTCCTTCGGTTTCCTCTTCTTTCAATTCTGAGGATTACGTTTGTTATATATATATATATATATATATATCATATGTTGCATGCCAAAGAAACGTGGCGACTCCTCAATCTGCATGTCTCGCGCATATGCGCGACCCCAACCGGCGCATATGCGCGAGACCTACTGGTCTCGATTCGCTGATTCACAACTGCTGGCGTATATGCGCGCCTCAACTCCGCGCATATGCGCCAAAGGTTCTGTCTCAAAACTTTGGCTACAGGACTACTCGCGCATATGCGCGCACACAAGTCGCGCATATGCGCGAGACCTTCTGGTCACGCACCACTCTTTCCGCACAACTCGGCATATGCGCGCCTCCATCCGGCGCATATGCGCCAATTGCTCTGCCATGCTCGCGCATGTACGCGCATTCCAGCCGCGCATGTGCGCGAGTACACACCTTTGCACATATATTCACGTCTTTTCTCGTCTTTCCCAGTCCACTCCGTTCCGT
Organism: Primulina tabacum; assembly: GCF_025594145.1. Lineage (NCBI taxonomy): Eukaryota > Viridiplantae > Streptophyta > Magnoliopsida > Lamiales > Gesneriaceae > Primulina > Primulina tabacum. The sequence continues at coordinate 17,067,006 of NC_134555.1, read as the reverse complement.
CTATAATTACTTCAATTAAGCAAGAAATCATCCCAGAATAATCTCATATTACGGTAAATATACCCCAAATCATTTCCGATTACGGTAAGCAAATTCTCGGGCCTTACACATTACGTTTCGCTTTGTATTTTTTTTTTAAAAAAAGTAGACCCTGTTTATTATAATTGTTTGAATTATTCCTAAAGACGATTAAGGAATGAATTAGCGTCCGGGTCCCCACAACAGGTGGTATCAGAGCATTAGGTTCCAGAACAGTAGGTTCTAGAACTGTAGGTTCTTGAGATTGAGATAGAAGAGAGTGAGCGGGGTAGAATGTGTTTTCTTTCCTGCATGTGATTGCTAGCATGTGACTTATTATAATGTTGACTTACATTGTGTATGCTAGCATGCTATTATGTTTACTGCTTTTAATTACATGATTACCTGAATATCTGAATTGATTTGGTAATATGTCTTATTTGAAAATGAATCAGAACCAATTCTTGATCAGAGGTAAGCTGATCAGGAAGGGACTGAGATGGACTTATCTCCTGTGATTGCTAACCCTTGTGGTGATTAGATATACCTCCTCGAAGAATTCCGGAAAGGGGTAGTACTTCTACTGATCAGATAGATGTATCAGAAACTCCGATGGAAACACAGTTGCAACAGTTTCAGTCATTTCAGCCGCCGATTCTGAGGGGTGTTGAGACGTCTGAAGATTGTGAGAATTGGTTAGATGACATAGAGATACTGTTTGATTCACTTGATTATCCAAATGAACGGAGAATTAAACTGGTGCCCAATCAGTTACACGAGGTCGCTAGGAGTTGGTGGATTACAACCAAAAGAGTATTAGAACAGCGGGGTACGGTGATTACATGGGAAGTCTTTAAAGCTGAATTTTATCGAAGATTCTTCTCAGGATCGTACCGAGAGGACAAGAGAGCAGAGTTTGAGAATTTGAGACAGGGCCAACTGATTATTGAAGAATATGTTGCTAAATTCTCCACTTTACTGCGTTTTGTTCCTCAGATAGCTGGGAATGATGAAGCTGTAGCTGAGCAGTTCATCAAAGGATTGAATTCAGAGATAATTGCATTGATAAATATGCAGCAACCCTACCATTTTGCTGATACTTTGAATAAAGCAAAAAAAGCTGAGGCGAGTCTGATTAGACAACAAGAAAGGTTGTGTGCAATGCAACCCCAGACACAACAATCCCTTCTCCGATTGGATAGTGGCAGTACGAGTAGGAAGCAAGATTTATTGAAAGCTCGAAAGAAACAGTTCAAGAAGCTAGGGAGCGGTTCTACTAGCTCCAGCGGTTCTAGCCCGAGTTACACCGGAGTTTATTGTAGAACCTGTGGAGGAAGGCATCCCACAGAACAATGCCGAGGTGTACTTGGTAGTTGTCATGTTTGTCGACAACCAGGACACTTTGGTAAAGTCTGTCCGCAGAGAGGTTCCCGAAGATTTCAAGGAGCAAAATCATCTGGTTGTAGTGATCGAGGAACAGACCCAGGACACACGTAATGATATAGTGGCAGGTAATAATCTTTTTTGATTATATTGTATATGTATTGATATATACTAATGCATTCCCTACGATTATCTTTGACTGAGTTGCATTGATATATGTTATACCTGTTGGGTCTGTATTACTGTAGTATTGATCTTTTTACCTTTTGGGGAGAGGAATTGATATCAGTGAATTCTGTGCTATATTGTATACTATAGTAAAAAGGGAATGGGATTGAATTAGATTGTGTTGTACTTGTGTTGTCTGATTCTGACTACACTACTGATATTGATATGCTAACAAGTACAGAACTATTATAGATTCTTGCCAGGAGATGGTAAGATTCGGACCTGAAATGACCAAAGAATGAATGATATACGGTAAGGATTCTCGATTTTGAATTCCTTGATATCCGTATTATGTATGATTCGATGATTATCGAAAAGAATGTAGTAATTCCTTATGTCTTCAGTTGATTACTGAAGTTGAGCTTATCTGGAAATGATTTGTCAGCAGCAGGAGAGTTGCTATAGTCGTTCCAGATGAAATTCCCGATTTGTCCTATATATGGAAAGCGATTTCAGCCTTGATTCGATATCAGGGTATGATTGATTGAATCAAACAGTTGAAATCTGTATTGAATATTCTGGGAACTAAGATTGTTGTATACAGAATTGTTCGAATATGAATCTTTATTGTAACAGAGAGTATTCAGAGTCTATGATATCTGAAGATAGTATATTGACTGACTATAGCACAGTTGAGACCGTGATCTGTGGATGAGAACGACATTGAAAATGGAAGAACTTCATAAATGTCAGAAATGTCAGAAATTGCATTTTATGTGTTTACTAGATTAGTATAAATGATTGGTATTTTGAATCCGATCCGATATTGATGTTATTCTGAATCCGTATTTGATGCCGATTGTTATGAACCCTTGAGATTATATACAGTTCAAGCTGACTCGGAGTTGATTTTGAGAATTACAGCAGTTCAAAAGTTTGATCAGACTGTTCAGAACTTGATTTCGATAGTCAGAACAGTGCGTCGATTAGAATACCAGGTAGGTAATATTTTAGTTTATATAACTAGCTGATTTGTTTGTCCCAGATATTTCGAATTTGAAATGACAGGTATTGTCAGATGCACACAGTAATAGATTCAGTATTATTCTGGTAACAGGAAATGTGTAATAATTCGAACGGACAGTTTTGATGTAAACAAATGAAATCAGTTATGTCAGAATTTGTATTGAAATGTCTAAATCGCTGACAGATGAAGACAGGAAGATAGAAACCAGGAGATTGAATATACAGATTATTGATCCCTGAATAAAATAGGAGTATAATTCTATGGATCTGGTGATAGACTTACCGAAATCGTGCCAAGAATGTACCAGGATGTGGTTATGATTGAACGATTGTTCAAATCGGCATATGTATATTGTACAGGATGACGTACAGATATGACAAGACGACTGAGAGGTATGTCAGAAAAGGGGTCAGATTGTATTGAATGCCAGAGTTAACTATATCATACCGTGATTTTTGGTTGATTTAGTATGTTGGCAGAATGTATAGCATGATTTTTTATCTATGGTTTATAGATTGACGGATAGTCGGAGCGAACTATCTAGATACTGGAGGATATCCAGGAACTGTAGTGCTGGATTTTAGCACTAGTGACCTGATGTCTTGTCACTTTATGAATTATGGTATAATGATAGCTATCAAACGAGTATTGAGATAGCTACAGACGAGACATTGTACAGTGAGTACTGCAGATTTTCACTGAATGGGAATGATATTACGATGATATCTGAGATTGAATTTGATAACAGCTGATGATATTGATTTGGTATGAGCAGTTGATTGGTATATACGGATGTTGTATAGCCAGTATTTGCAAGTAATTTTATCAGAATGGTTTGATAGAATGAATTTTCTGAAGTAACCTCTAGTATACATTTCTTCTGATATGAATTGATTGCTTGTGATTTCGGGGACGAAATCATATCTTAGAGGGGGAGAAATGTAATGCCCGAGATTTTGATTCTGTTAATCTGAGATTATTCATTATGAACTGATATGATTATAGACGGGCTATTCTGAGACCAGATTGGCCAAAGCATATGAAGGGAGCATATTTTGTACAGAACTGTTGGCGCCCGAGCGGTAGAAAAGGGCCGCCCGAGCGCCAATGCATCACAAGAATGGATTTTGGACAGAGAGTCTGGCGCCCGAGCGGTAGTTTTTGACCGCCCGAGCGCCAGTGCATAACAAGTTAAGTGCTCGGGCAGAAGGTGCGGCGCCCGGGCAGTAGTTTGTGACCGCCCGAGCGCCAATGCGCAATCCAGAAATATTTGGGCAGAACATCCCGCGCCCGTACGGTAATTCTGGACCGCCCGAGCGCCGCCTGAAATATGTGAAAAGAAGACACGTAGCTTAGAAATGCATTAGGATATATATATACATATATCCTTCAGAATTTGGCAGAAACGAAGAAAGAGGAAGCTCGAGAAAATCCTACGAAAATCCTTACGCCTTTATATTGCGATCCGTCCGTCTGATTTTGAATCCGACTTCAGTACTGTGTTCCTATCGACGCTGGCTTCTACAGGACATTGAGAATGGACAGATTTGAATTCAGGACTTCTTCTTCGTCAGAGGGAGAAGATAAAGGTATAAATTAATGTTGAGTTGGGATTGCACAAGTCGAGTGAGGTTTGGCTCGAGTTTCCCTAAATCACATACTTTACCTTATTGTATTGATTTGATTGATGTACTTGTTCTCTTGATTTATAAACAGCAGGTATTAGACGAGTAATCTTGTGACAGAAGTGCCTGATAGTGGTGGGATCGCCACGGGCACATTGCACGATGTCACAAGATCGTGTATTGGCGATAGTGCCAAAGTCTGTCACCGGATGATTGGCTATCGATGTGGATAGAAATGTGGCTTTTTCTATTACTGGTGATCGGTACTGTATCGATGTGGATAGAATCGTAACTCTTCAATTACTGATGATCGATATCATATCGATGTGGATAGAATCGGAGTTTCTTCTATTACTGGTGATCGATACTATATCGATGTGGATAGAATCAGAGCTTCTTCTATTACTGGTGATCGATACCCTATCGACGTGGATAGAACTGGAGTCTTTTCTATTACTGTTGGTCGATATGGGAATGCCAACTTCTGGAAACCGGGATCCCTAGACTAGGATTGAGTCTAGTCTTAAATGTGAAGTCAGGAGTCTAATTGACAGTTTATATCGAGTTATGTTGATTATGTTCCTGAATAGGGTACATGATGAATTATGTTCCTGATGATGGTACATGTTTAGAATAGGATTTATTCTTGATATGGATTTATATTCTGATCTGAATACATGTTAGAAATATCTGTTATATGCTTTTATATTGTTTTTATGAGTGCATGTATACATGATTTATACTGAGAATGTAATTCTCACCGGAGTTATCCGGCTGTTGTCTTGTTTTTATGTGTGGATGGCAACAAGTGGGATAGGATCAGAGTCAAGAAGAGAACGAGGCTGGACTAGATAGCGTGGAGATCCAGGCTTCGAAGCAACTTAGGATTCAACACTGATTTATAGTTGAACCTAGTTGAATTCTTGTAGATAATACAAGATTTGTATGTTTATGTTTAATATGTAATTTGAATTGAATTACATTACGTTTCCGCTTTGTATTTAAAAAAAAAAGTAGACCCTGTTTATTATAATTGTTTGAATTATTCCTAAAAACGATTAAGGAATGAATTAGCGTCCGGGTCCCCACAGCATCGATCAGAGTAACAGGTTTGTGACAGTGTGTTATATGTTAATAATCGTTCTGTATGCCGAATATTTCAGATTTGAAACGACAGATGTTGTCAGAAGCACATAGCAGTCGATTCAGCGTTCATCTTGATGGAAGTAAATGTAAAATGATCTGAAAAGACAGTTTTTGAGAAAAACAGATAAAATCAGATATTGCAGAGTTTGTATCAAAATATCTGAATTACCAACATGTAAATACAGAAAGATAGAAACTAGGAGGACTATTACATAATTTTCCTTCCTGAATGGAAATGGGATCACATTTCCATGGATTTTGTAACGAAGTTACCGAGATCCTCCCGAGGTTGTGATGCAATTTGGGTCGTGATTAATAGGTTGACCGAATTTGCATGTGTTATTTCATACAAAATGACGTACAGATATGATCCAATGGTAGAGATCTGTGTCCAAGAGGTGGTCAGACTTTATAGAGTACCGAAGTGGATTGTTGCAGACCGTGATTTTCGGTTACTTCGCACTTTTGACAGCGCTGTAGTAGGCTCTAGGTACAAAATTATGTTTGTTTACCACATATCATCTACCGAGTGATGGACAGTCAGAGTGGATTATCTAGATTTTGGAGGATATGCTTAGAGCTGTAATGCTTGATCTTAGCACTAGTTGGCAGGATTGATTGCCATTTTGTGAGTTTCGTACACCCACAGCTATCAGATGAGTATAGAGATGACATCGTTCGAAGCGTTGTACGGTAAGAAGTATAGATCCCCTTTTTATTGGGATGATATCTCTGAGGTTCCTGAGATTGGACTTGATATGATCAGAGGTATGATATAAAAAGTGAAGCTGATTCAGAAGAAAATGAAAGCAGCTCAAGAGAGACAGGCCAAATATGCCAAGGTTCGATGTAAACCATTGGTATTTGAGGCAGGAGACCGAGCATTCTTGAAGATTTCACCTTTCAGAGGAGTTGTCAGATTTGGCAAGGAAAGGGAAGTTGTCTTCACATGATATTGGGCCGTATGAGATTCTCGGGAAGATAGAAGATCGTGCCTATCGACTCGTATTACCGCCTTCTTTATCTGGGATACATGATGTCTTTCATGTATCTTTGTTACGGAAGTATATTCCGATGTTTCACATGTTATTCAACCAGACGAGGCCGAAATGGATAAGACACTGAGTTACTTTGAATTGTATTATAATATTATACTTCTTGAATTATTATTTCAGATTGGAATCAGAAATCGTGAAGAAAAGCCGCTCAGAGCGAAGATTATTCCGCTTGTGAAAGTTCAGGGGAATTGTTATAGCATCGAAGAAACTATCTGGGAGACTGAGTTAGACATGAGACAGAGATTCCCAGAATTGTTTTATTGATGTGAGTATTCTTATTTCGCTTTTATTTCCATTCCTTATTGTATCTGATGGATATTTCAGTTGATATCTGATTGAATTGCTTGTGATTTCGAGGACGAAATCATATCTTAGGGGGGAGAAATGTAAGGCCCGAGAATTTGATTATCATAATCTGAAATGATTTGTGGATAAATTGATGTGATTATAGAAGGAACGGGTGAGACGGGGATAGACGAAAAGAAGATTTAATTATGTGGCAGGAAGAGCCGTCGCTCATATGCGCGACCCCGCCGGGCGCGTATGCGCGAGGCAGGCAGAGGACCTCGCGCATATGCGCGACCCGAATTCGCGCATATGCGCGAGGGTGGCAGAAACTTGTGAAGGACCTCGCGCATATGCGCCGAGCAAGGGCACGCATATGCGCGAGCTGCCGTGAGAATGACGCGCCGAGACATATTGTATCACGCATATGCGCCGAGATAGGTCGCGCATATGCGCGAGACGTGTTTAACAAAGAATGAGCCACCCGTCCTTTGGCATGCAATATATATATATCAAAAACGATTTTTCCCCAAGAATGCAAGAAGCAAGAACGAAAGACTTCAGGGAAAGCGAGTTTCTTCGTAGACCAGAAATTGATTTGCAAGAAATCCGTCGGTTCAATTTTTAATCCGACTTCAGTATTGAGTTTCTATCGACGCATGCTTCAATTGGACGTAAGTTTTATTACGTTTTGATATGATTTGAATTTATGATACTGCCAGAATCAGATATGATTGATATATGTTGTTCTTGACATAGTCACTACAAGAAAAATGCCATACGATAACGGTTTTTAACCGTTGTCGTAGCCATTTTAAAACTGTTGTTAAAGCCAGTGTTGTTAAATGGTCCGCTCAAAGACAACGGTTTTTCACCGTTGTCGTGGCTACAATTTGCGACGATTTTGAAAACCGTCGCAAATTAAAAACCGTTGTCGTAGCTACAATTTGCGATGGTTTTGACAACCGTCGTAAAAGATATTTGTGACAGACAGCATATATTAACCGTCGCTAATTAGCGACTGTTCTTTATGCCATCGCTAAATTTAGCGACGGTTTACTATTAACCGTCGCTAAATGTAGCGACGGTATTCATGTCCAAAACCGTCTTTAATTAGCGACGGTTTATACATTCCGTCGCTAATATTTTAGGTAAAATAAAAAAAAATTTAAGAATTTAATAAATCTGTGTTTTGAATTGGTACAATCTTGTAAGGGATAAAAAAATTTAAGTGTCGTGAATAGATAAAATCGTGTAAGAGATAAAAATTTTAATTGTTTTGAAGTGGTAAAAAAATCGTGTAAGAGATAAAAATTTTAATTTTTTTGAAGTGGTAAAAAAATCGTGTAAGAGATAAAAATTTTAAGTGTTGTGAAGTTGTAAAATCTTGTAAGTGAGAAAATTTTAAGTATTGTGAAGTGAATGGAAGAAAATGCGAATTTGCAGGTATTTATAGAGAGAGTGGTGGAAGAAAATGGAGGAAAGGTTAGGCGGGATCGAATTTTTGAATTTGCGACGGTTGGCTTAGGACTGTCGCGAATGTTAGCAACGGTTTAAGATAAACCGTCGCTAACGTTAGCGACAGTATTCTTAAAACCGTGGCTAATATCAAATTAGCGACGGTTGTACATGATACTGTTGCTAACTTTAGCGATAGTTTAAATGTAACTGTCGCTAATTTGAAATTAGCGACAGTTTATAGGTAACCGTCGCTAATTTGAAGTGAATGAGAAGTTTAGGCGGGATCGAATTTTTGAATTTGCGACGGTTAGATTAAACCTGTTGCAAATAGTAGCAACGGTTTCAGATAAACCGTCGCTAAGTTTATCGACGGTAAATTTTAAACCGTCGCTAATATCAAATTAGCGACGGTTTTACTTGATATTGTTGCTAACTTTAGCGACAGTTTCAATATAACTGTCGCTAATTTCAAATAAGCGACGATATAGGTAAAACAGTCGCTAACATTAATAGATTGATATTAATCAGATTTGCTATTGATTGAGATTGTATCGTTGTATAGTTGAAATTGATCAGATTATGTCTAGATTTGAGTATTGATCAGAACAGGTCTTGAATTGAGTTGTACATTGACACAGTATATTCGATATTGTCATTACCAGATTGAATATGGACAGAGTTGAATTCGAGACTTCGACTTCGTCAGACCGAGAAGAGAAAGGTATAAATTAATGTTGATTCGGGATTGCACAACTCGAGTTTGATTCAACTTGAGTTTCCCAAAATCACATACTGAGTTGTCATTGCCTCAATATGTTGCAATGTTTGAGATCGTTATGCTTATTCTATTGATTTATAGTTAAGCTTATGTGAGATGTAGAGTTATGGGCTGATGTGCCTAGTCCTTGGGCTGATGTGCCTAGTAATTGGCTGATGTGCCAAGTCTTCAGCTGAGTCGCCAAGACACTGGACGTTTGGTCGTATCGATGTTGCTTAGGAGAAGAGCAGCTCCTATCGCCGAGATTCGATACAGAGAGGACCAGAGTCCGTGAATGAGAACGTACCACCACCACGATCGGGAGAGTAGGTGGGTGTTATGTTCTTATTCAGATCGGGATCCCTAGATTAGGAAAGAGAGTTGAGTCAGAGGTTGTGAGTCAGAGTTTGATTGACAGTTTTATATTGATTCCTGTCTTTCAGATTTGATACATGTTATTGATATTTATTTCATGCTTTTATATCTGTTTATATGATTGCATGTATACATGATTTATACTGGGAATGTATTTCTCACCGGAGTTATCCGGCTGTTGTCTTGTTTGTATGTGTGCATGACAACAGGTGGGACAGGATCAGGGTCAAGACGAGGACGAGAGAGGACTAGTTTAGCGTGGAGATTCGTAGATATGTTTCTGTAACGCCCCGAAAATTTAAAGGTCCACGCGAACCACATGCATTCGAAAATTTAAAATATATTTTTCTACATGATTGCATTAAAATGTATTTTTAAAGGTTATTTAAGTGACGATCGAGGAATGGGGACCGAAGGTTGAAAAATGCAAAATGTTTTTATTAAATAATTATTTTTGATTATTTAAAATATGGTTGATACTTTTTAGTATTTTTGAAAATATAGCGTTTTGAAGTGATTTTATATGCCGGGACGTAATTTTTACGGTGTTGGATTTTCAACAAAAATACGAACGCTTTAGCAACCCGGCTAATAAATTCACAAACTTATTTTAACAAAATTATTTTTAGTATTTAATTATAGACTAATGGGCCTAATTAAATCCCTTAATGGGCTTAAGCCTAATTAGTTATTAATTAAACTATATAATATGATTAAACCCTCCCCAAACTCTCACACCTACACGCCACTTTCAGAATTCTTTTCTCTCCCAAATCACTCCAAGTACACGGCACCCACTTACCACAATTTGAAGGGAAATTTTGAAAGTTTCAAAGAGGAGTTGCTAAGGTTTCATAGCCAAGGTTTTTGTCCGTTCTTCGCAAATCGTCAACGCTTTTTCGTGCGTTAATTACGCAAAGACACGCCATATTTCTTTCCTTGAACCATCTATCACACCATAGTATTTTATTTAATTGAATCTTGCATGAAAAACAAGTGACTTTTTAATTATTTTTCGTTTATACATGATCATGGATTTTTAAGGCTTGGGTTTTGTTTCAAAATCATGTTTGTATGATGGAAAAAGGACTGCCATGATTTAGGATATGATCAAGCATGTTTTTACAAAGTTTAGGGTCCTAAGCACTCACACAAAACGCTGCACAAAAAAAAGAAATAAACAGAAACGTAAGCCGGAACAAGGAAAGAATAGCGTGAGTTTTGTTTTGGGTTTTGTATGGTGCAAGTGTTCGGTTGTTTTGCATGGGACTTGGGGCTTTGGCCAAGGCTGGCTGAGGCTCGAGTAGGGTCAGGGGAGAGGGTCTGGTAGAGTCATAGGGGGCAAGGGCTCGCTGAACAGGGCTGGTGTAGAGACCTCGGCTGGTTGGACTCTTCACGAAGTGAAATCTGGCGTGGCCGAGAATTTCAGGACTGTGGCTCGGTTGAGGGCTGGGCTAGGTGGTCTAGATGGTGCTTTAGGATGGTCCAGTGAGGGTTAGGAAGGGCTGGGCTCGGTGGTAGCCTGGGTAAGAACTTCCACGAAGATATATCAGCAGTGCGCGTGAGGGATGCTTTGAGCGAGGCTGCTGTCCTTTGGTTCAGGGGCTTCGCTGCTGGGTTCCAGGGGTTGGGTTGGTTTGAGCTGGGTGTGGTCCTGGTCCAGGGATGGTTAGGTACAGGTGGGTTCGGTGGTGGCTCGTTTGGGAGAGTCCTAGACTAGTTAGGAGTCCTAAAACCCAAGGAAACACACCCCACACACATGAAGAAATTGGTGCTTCTGTCCAGGGGAGTTTGAGCGACTTAGGGGCTTGTTCTTTGGGTTGGTCTTGGTCAGGAGGGTCCCTAGGTGGGTTGGCTAGGTTTTGGCCCAAGGTGGCTCCGGCGTGGCTCGGGTAAATTAGGAGATGGCTCGGTGTGTTCGATATGGTGTCAAAAACGAAAATAATAAATCTAAAATCGAATCCATGGGTCCACAGGTGTGGCTTATGACTTGAAAGAGTAGAATAAATCATAAAAAGGTTATGTTAAAAATTTGGGATCAAAATAACGAGTTTTGGATTTATTCGAGATTTAATCGCCGCACGAAACGCTAATTAACGAGTTAATTGAAACGTCTAGTTTTAGACTTTATAAAATTATGAAAATTTATATTTAAGCTTAAATAATTATTATAAGTCTAAGTTTAAAGTTTAGGATTTTTATAATAAAGTTTTGGATTTTTCGGGATTAAAACACCATCAAAACAAGTAATTAAAGATAAATGAAAAAGTTTAATATTTAAGATAAATAAAATTATGAAAAAATTAATTTAGGCTTAAATAATTATTTGGGACATGTTAGAGTCAATGAATTCAAGAAAATGTCAAAAATGGGAAATTTTACGTCTAGGGGTAAAACGATCTTTTTGCACCTAGAAAATTAGTAAACATCATGACAGTGCCCTGAATTCTGTTTTATGTGCTAATATGATTATTTTTTATAGTTATGGATGTTTATGGAATTTTTTTATGTTAAAATGATATTTTAAATGTTTATGAGATTTTATATGTTAAAATGATATTTTAAATGTTTAAGAAATTTTAGATGGTTATGATTTAATATGTAAAAATGTTATTTTACATGTTTTGAGGCTAAAATGTCATTTTTAATTGTTTATAAAATGTTCATGATTAAATTATGATTTTTAAATGACTATTTGATTTTTATGATTAAGGGAAGACATTTAAAATACATGTTGCATGCCTAGTTTCAAAATGAAAAATGCTAATATTATTCATGATTTTTCTAAAGTGTTGGGAATGAAAAATGTTGAAGGAAGTGAGGTGATTGTGACTAATTCGTTAATGATGGCGATGTCGTGAGGGTGATGGTCCTAATAGGAGCCCGACGATCGTGTTTCCATTATTGCGAATATGAGGTTATGAGGATATGAGGTTTGAGGTAAGAATGGGAATATCGTGAGGGGAGAAGGCCCCAGAGGGAGCCCATTTATGATAGAAGGCCCCAGAGGGAGCCCCGACGATCGTATTTTTATTCCATCATGATAGGCCAGGGACCAGTTGACCGTGAGAGTGTTGCTGGTGTCCCCCGCCGCCCAGTACTGTGGTTACATGTATATGGATCCATCGAATTTTGAGGTTTGAAGAAAGTCACAATTAACGATCTGAATTCAACAAAAGGAAAAAGAAAAGGAAAAGGAAAAACGTTTATGATCATGAAAAAATGTTTTATGTCATGTCATGTTGAGGAAAAAAAGGAAAAGGTTAAGGTTTATGATATGCATGTCATGAAAATGTTTATGCTTAAAGTTGATGCATCATTTTGAAAATGTTTCTATCTAAAGTTCATGCATCATAAAAGGTTTACGAAAATGTTCATGTTTGAAGTTTATGCATCTTCATGAAAACGATATTTTAAGTACAAATATTTTTCACTATTATATGTTTACTGTATTACGTATTATTTGTTATAAAGATTATGGTGTGTTGAGTCTTTAGAATCACTAGGTGTGATGGATGCAGGTGAGGTTGAGGGAGGTCTTGACGGATGATTTGACTGGACTGATGGCGCACACAACCCGAGGACCAACGCTTCTATCTTTCCGCATTTACGATTATGACTCATGATTTATGTTAGAGATTTTTAAGATTATTTATTTATACTTTTGAGAGATTTTTGAGATGTTTAGTCTGGGATATTCTTTTCAAATTATTGCTTTCTTTAGGTTTGGTAAAACAATAGACGATTTCATTTTGTGACTATTTCACTTGATTTTTAAATGCTAGTTGGCTGATATTTTATTTTAAAAGGGGCAAAATATTTTATAAAAATATTTTCATGTGTTATATGTCAGGGCCGAAAATCGAGTGTTTGTAAAAAAAAAATTTCTAGTACTTTTAAAGCAATAAAGAGGGCAGACGTTTCAGTTTCATTACCGGACATGTAGTGAATGAACAGTAGTTGTGATGATTTACTTTTGTACAGGACTGGTAGTTAGATCTGGATATTAATCTTGTAAATGAAATAAGAGTTATTTCATATGTTGCGTACTCTTGTATTTTAAAAAAAAAATTAGACCCTATTTATTTAATTTTTTTAATTATTCCCAAAGATGATTAAGAACTGAATTAGCGTCCGGATCCCCACAAAAGTGCTTTGCTCCAAGCTATTGATTCGTAGTTGGCTGCGTAAAGTTTCAACTTGTTTTGGAGTTTGGACAGCCATTCTTCCCCTAAGATTTGTTTCAACGCCGTGGTGCTTGCTTTTTAGATCACGTATTCGAGATTGTTTGCTAAGAAGAGATATATGATAAGGCATGTCGTTGTAAAGCTCTTAAAGAAGACATGTCTTGGCATGAAAGCCAAAATTTATTCATTAATTATTATTTTTATAATAATATGCATTAAAATATTCAAGTATAAGAATTTTGTCTTTTTAGACTAATGCTATTAATGATAATATTTATACCAACTCTATATATGAATTTCTTATTGGAAAACTTTATTTTTCTAATAAAACTCTAGTTTTCAGGTTGTGTAGGTATCTATTCAAATAATTCTCTCTAGGTCAAAGAAACCTTGTATATATATCAAAGAATAGATGCTACGTAGAGGCGAGCAAGGGAAAGAAATGAAAAACATAAAATGTCTTGTTATGAAGTAATCAAGTGACCAAGCCTCGCTATATTGTTGTATTGTCGTGAAGTGTTGGAGACTCTCAAACGCAACACCTAATCAAAGTGTTGTTTGAGAATTTTTATTCAAACTGGATTTTGTATTCGTAGTTGTTTGGTTATATTTCACTAGGTTAGCGGACTTAGCCTTTTGTTATTAACTGATATTCCTTTGGTATAAATTGACTATATTTTCTAGTGAATTTTTTTTCCATGAGAGATGTGTGCACTTGTGCAAAATTATTTATTTCTTAATTTATTCACATAAATTATTTGTGTGATGAATTGTTTATCCCACTGCATGTTGTCTTAGGTGCTCCAACACCGCATATAATTCTTATATAAATATATAATTCTCCAATTAATAAGTACTTGTAAGTTAAACAATTCTTTCAATTGGTATCAAAGCAATTAGGGATGTAAATGAACCAAACCGTTTGCGAGCTATTCGAAGCTCGGTTCGATAAAAAGCTAGTTTGAGTTCGTTTGTTAATCAAATCAAGCCAAGTTCAAGCTCGATTTTGAGCTCGAAAATTTTATCAAACCAATCTCAAGCCTAAAGATATTCGGCTCGTGAGCTCGCAAACATGTTTGATATTAGGCTCGCGAGCTTGAGCTCGGCTCGTTTAGGTGGCTCGTAAGCTTGAGCTTGACTCATTTGTTGAGTTGACAAATAAAAATATTAGTACTAATGTCAATGGAAGGAATTGAACACAAGACAAACAAAAATATTAGTACTAATATTATTATGAACTTTGGAGCATACTTGATTAGTTGTTATTTGAGATGATTTTGTAATTCCTGATTTTAATGGATTCTTTGACGTCCTCCCTACTTTCTCACCAGACTTAGTTGAAGTATTAAAGGGGTGAAATTATTTCATTGTTGTTTATATGGTAATGTCAGTGTATGATGAATAATCTGGATGTATTATTTTGGAATGTTCAATAATATATTTATTTATGCTTTTTTACCTCTTATTTGTGTCGTTTTGGTTATTTATTAATGAATTCACATTTTTATGTCTGATTAAAAATTAGTTTATAGATATATTTAATTTTTAATAAGCTCGAATCAAACTCACACTCGAGCTCAATTCTATGCTTTACGAGCTGGAAAACGAGTAAATATCAAGCCAGTCTTGTTAAACATGCAAAACGAGCTATTAATGAATCAAGCTCGAGTCTGACTTGATTAACTTGCTAGAAGAGCTTTTAACGAGCCGAGCTCGAGCTTTTCCCGAGCTTGAAAATTTCAAGACAAACCAAGCTCGAGCCTAATAACAAAAGCTCGAATCGAGCTCGAGCCTCATACAATCTTAAACGAGCCAAGCTCAAGCCTAATACTGTTTGATTTGGTTTGGATCGTTTACATCCCTAAGAGCAACACTTGAAGTACTAAATGAGATTCTTGCTATTTTTGTTTAATAGGTAGTATGTGTAGTGCCCAAAAACTAGTACATATAAAGCACATGCATGATTGAAATAAATTATTTATTTATTTAATAATTTAAGTAATGCATGCTATGTGTTAAATTATTTTAAAAAGTATATTTATTTATGTATTTATTTTATTAAGCAATTTAAAATGTTTCCATGAGATTTAGTTTTCAGACGAATATTTGATGCCAAATCGGGAAAGGAGAACGAAAACGATTAAGATATTAAAAATATAAGTTATAATTTTATTTTAAGTCAAGAATATAGTATTTTAAAAGATTTATAAATTTTATCATTTTAGGGCTAAATTAAATTTATCGAATGAAATAAAAACGTTAAGTGTTTTTAATTAGAAAGTCCCGAAAATAATGAAGTTATTTACGTCCACTCGAAATAAAATATTTTAATTATTTTTATGATTTTATTAAATAAACTAGGTAATATTTAATTATAAGTAAAATTTAAAATTTGTGGGACTCTTATTTTTAAAAAATTGGAAGGCTAAATTAGTAATTTGAATTAAAAGGGTTTAATTAGTAAATTTAATTAGTGTTTTAATTAAACTAAAACACATAACAAAATCTATAAAAGAGTCCTAACACTAACTCACTTGCAAACTCACGCACACCACACAACACACACCAAAAACACACTAAACTCACATACACATTGCCGAGAGTTTCACCCCCCTTGGGCTTTGATTTTTCCATTTTCTCCATTAGCAAGCTTGAGCCAACTATTAAACTACAATCTTTAGTTAATTTAGTCACTTTTCAAGCCATTAAACGTAGCAATCGGTCTCCGTTTTCCCATGCGTTCGTTTGTCGACTATTCGTGTGTTTTAATGCAAATGCATGTCTAAAACTTTACTTTATTCATCAATCATGTTATATACTGTATTTTTATATAATTATGCATGAAAACTCATTTGGTTTAATTATATGTATGCTAGAACTTGATTAAAACTCGTTTCGATACATATTACGTTTAAACTTATTCGTTTTGTCGAGATTTTAATCGTCATCTTCGATGGATCGATCCTATGGCTTGCTGCTATGTATGGTTACGTTTTAGAACGTAGTTAATTGTCATTAGGTGGCCCATGATGGGGCAAGAGTTTATCATCCCAAAAATTTGAATGTCACGTGAACTACATGCATACAAGTTATAAATTTCTTATGTATTTTAATTAATTTATTTTAAATGCATTAAATGCATGTTTAAATCATGATTTCAGGTTTATTTGTATATATTACTTGAAGGCATGAAATAGGACTTTTTAGAAGCAATCGACACTCGAACGAGAAACGAAGACCCTTGACAGTTAAGAAAAATTGTTTTTATTAAATAATTATTTTTAATTATTTAATATATGATGTAAGTGACGACTGCAACATAAAAATGCTACTAAAAAATATTGTTTTTGCAAGCTTATTTTCGAAACTCTTAAGTTATGCATGCATGCAATATTGCTGATAAATACACCTTTAAAATAAGCGTAATCAAATAACAGATAAAATACCGCAGTTAAAAAAAATTACCAACACAGCCATCATAAATGTACGTAAAAATAAATCAAGTAAAAATCCTGTTAATTAACAATAGGTCAAAACCAAGTGTAATAAAATGTTCATGTCTATTCTAAATTCATAAAACGTGATGTGCGGAAAATATGGTCCTCGGGTCAAGTGCGCACATCCAGCCCTGCCTACTCAGATTTCGGCACCTCCAGCCGTCTCAAAAACATGCTCACGGGTATCATTCACACCTAGTGAGTGTAAAAACTCAACAAACCTGTAACATTATAACAAATACGTATACATATCATGTAAAAGTGAAAAATACCATAATCAAAATACAAATTCATGGTCTTAAAAAGTCGTATGCAAAAGCGCAACCTGTCAAGGCATAATCCATAATCATATCCATAACATATATCATCATATCAACATATACATTTTCGTTTTGGTAATTTGAATATCGTTCATCAGCTATGACTTTCGTATGATCGTATTAGGCGATGGATAAATCTACATATAACCACGGTACCCGGCGGTGGGGACATCAACGACAGTATTACCCATCCACTGAGCCTTGGCCTTACATATCATCGTATTAACATGTCATCGTATTAGTCACAACCAACTCCCATCCTTCAAAACATCATCATTTTCATCACTTAACAAAAAAGCATGCGTATACAAAATTTTTTCCTTAAAACCAAGCATGCAATGTATTTTCATAATTACGTAAAAAGGAATGTATTAGATAACATAAACGTTTAAAAACATGTCAAATTGTGCTCAGGGTATTGTCAGGACTAAAACTAGATCCTGATGCAAAATGACCATTTTGCCCATGGAAACACAAAATGACCATTTTACCCATGTACCTCAAAATATCGAACCGAAGCTTACCAAACTCCTTAAAACACCTCAAAACATTTTTAAGAATATTTCTTAGATGTAAACTCGAGCCCGTATCAAAACTTAAACGATTCTTTTTAAAACTTGGACCGGGGTCCCAGTTTTAAATCCGAATCAACCCGGAACTTAACCAATTTTTTCCCCAAATTTTACCACACCTTGTACACGTCTTATCAGCCCTTAAACCATCTAGACCAGCACACTAAACCCTTCGGACAGCCCCTACAATCTGCTGGAAAAATCAGTACTTGTACTCCTCAAACCGTAGTCACACCAACTCGTCGTTTTGCCAACCCTAGACCTAATCCTCGAGTATCAGCCTTGGACTAGCCCTCCCTAGCCCACATTAGGACCCTACTGGACTGATCTAAGCACAGCCCTCAGCCCCATCCATGCGCACCACTCGAAACACCAAGATAAGCGCACGCCCGAGCTTCCCTCGAAACACCTCAGCTCCTAACTTAGGGACCTCCCTTCTACCCGAGACCAAATGGGTATGGAACTCCCCTAGACCTTTGTTGGACCCTCCTGGATCGCACTTTAGCCTGGTTAAACCCTCTCTCAACCGAGCCTATCATAATCTTTCACAAGCCAACCCAAAACCCTAGCCGCCTAAGAGAAACCATTCGAAAATCATACAACTGTGCACAAAGCGAGACTCCAGCATCAATACACCTTAGTTTTCAGCATACACACCCCTTACAAACTTAGAATCGGAAGCCCTAACATCAAGCACAAAAAACCGTGAACATGAGTTAAAAAGAATTTCATGTCAAATATTTTCAAAAATGATACCACAAGGCAAATCAAAGTATTCCTCATGTAAATATATAATAATCAGCATATATAGCATGAATGATGAGAAAAAGAATTATACAAGACGTGCCTTTTGTACACTCAAAACATGACTACCCTTGCGAAGAACGAGCACCGGAGATGCGGAAGTGAATTTTCTTGAAGAACTTGAGAGGGATTCGAGAGAGGCTGCTGGGTATTTTCGAAAAAAGCTGCTGAATGAAGGGGAAGGCGTGGCCACAATGTGTAATTTGGTTTAGGGTTAACTTAGGGTGTGTTTGATTAAAATACAAAACATTAATGGGCCATTAATTAAAATTTAAAAGGATTAAAAATGGTCTTAGCCCATTAAGCATTAAAACCAACCCAACAAGCCCAATAACACACCCGAAAAATATTTCTGTTAGTTAAGTTTTTGAATATATTACCTGATCCCTCAAAAAGTCCCTCGATTCGCTAAAATTTGCGTACTAGTTTAAAATACGATCGGCAAGTAAAAATATCCACCAAGGCCTAATTTTCAAAAACTACACTTAAAACACTTCATATTAATTAATTAAAATTAATCATTCATAAAAATATATTTTTTTCCTCAATTTCTCATGTTTCCGTTACTTGTTCGAGCGCAAAATTCAACATAAAACCCTAATGCATAAAACATAGAAATAATCATGAAATAGACCTTACTCATGCAATAATCAGGCATAAAAATCCTTAAACATATATTTTAAATAAAACCCTAGATTTCATGCATTCATGTTACGCAGTTTGAATTTCCTGTACCTTACAATTCTCCCTCCTTAAACGGAATTTCGTCCTCAAAATTTAAAACATATTGAATAACTCCGAGTAGCGAGTCCTCATGTCGGCCTCTGTCTCCCAAGTAGCCTCCTTCTCAGAATGATTCAACCATTTGACTTTCACCATGTGGATCACCTTGTTCCGGAGCCTCCTCTCCTACTTGTCCAAGATCTGCATGGGTCTCTCCTCGAAAGACAGGTTCAGTGTCAGCTGTAGCGGCTCATAGTTCAATACATGTGAAAGATTCGACATGTACTTCCGCAGCATAGAGACGTGGAACACATTATGAACTCCCGCCAGATTCGGCGGTAATGCAACTCCGTACGCGAGTGTCCCAACTCTCTTTAGGATCTCGAATTGGGACACCATTCTTCTATACTAGACACGATTAATGATACATATACTCATAATCAAAATAGGGTTTGATGATATCCTTGATTATGAAGTAAGTCAAATAAGAGTATCACTTTGACGGTTTATAAAAATTTTGGCATGATGTCCCCACATTTTGTAAAAGCCAAAACTCAAGCAACAACATCGATGCATATATATAAGCATATTTTCATATACAAACATATGTGGTATCGTTATACATATAATCATAAACGTCGTTTTAAACCATGACATAAAATTTATCATAAAACATGCGGAAACTATATAATAAGATGTCCAGGTTCTTATCGAAGTAAGGCACGTCACAAGCATCCATTGGCAAACCGGCTTCCTATGTATCTTCATTACCTGATCCTGTAATACATGAGCTACGTGAGTTTATAAAACTCAATAAGTTGCCACTTATACGTATCAATATGCATAGAAATAACATACATATCAAGTTGTTATCAACAATGAATCTTAAAACCATGTCATACCATAGCATATATTCATGTTCATTTTTGTACTTGAGCCTCATTAGTTGACATATACTACTCTGCTTGCTTTATTATATAGCTACTACTGTGTGGGACGTCAGGGAGCACCTTTGACAACCCCACGCCCCATGAACATATATTGACCAATAGGTTTGGTAGACTAAAAACCACCCATAATGTCAACAAGCTCATATATCATATAAAAATTAGTCATTTTTCTTTTCTTCCATGTTCATGTTCATGTTCATGACATATCACCCATCTTCAGTATTCATGAATGTCTTTCATATTTAATACATAACAATGGAATATGGTGCTATGTTTTCATCAATAAACATAATAACAATGTACATATAGCAATAATAAATGGGAAGCATTTGAAATACATAATATTACTTATGTTTTACTTCAAAAACATGACAACTTACAGTCCAAGTGTAGAAATACTGGGTTAAGACGATGTTTCTCGCTCATGTTTCTCGCTCCTATGCTGTAGAGCCTAATTTCAGTACACGTAAAACCCATGCATTTATTTAATTGTTAAATCATTTATTTAAATTTAAAATGGTTTTAGTGATGCATGATTTATTAAATTGCATTATTTTAAATTATGTATGTTTATGTGATGCACGTTAAAATATTTTTTTGAGTTTCATGTTTCAGGCGATTATCCGATGCGGGATCGAGGAGAAGAGATCGGCGACGACTTTTGGCAAAAATTTTAATGCGGTATTTTATTTTAAGTTAAGGATGGGGCATTTTAATTAATTTATGAAGTGTTAGTCTTTTAAAGCCTAATTTATTTATTAGGTGATTTTAAGATTTTAAAATCTTTAAAGATTTAGTGCTTGTACTCTTTATTTTAATTAGGGGATTATATTTAAAGATTAGTAGGAATAATATTTTTATTAATTTGTTAATTGAGTTAACATTTTAATTAGTATCTTGATTAGCATGGTTAATGGTATAATTAAGGAAAATCATCCCCTAATTATTTCTAAACTCACGCACACACCCATTAACACTCACACATTTACGCTCTTTTTCACACAACACACACATACACATTTCATTCTATTTTTTTGAAAAGAAGCTTAGGGTTCTTAAGCCATCAACAGCCGCCCCTCCCTCTGAAATTTTCCAGCAGATTTTCGTCCATTTTGCTTCAAGAAAATCGAGCCACAATCGTCCCGGATCAATTCTCGCGTCATCTCCGCTTCGGTATCGTCGATTCGGTAAACTTTAACATCATAAGGCACATATATTCTATTTTTACTGCGTCGATCATGTCATAGTATGTGTTGCATTGTTTTTATGCATATAAATACATGTGTGATGTGTAAAGTTTGAGCGGAAATTGTTTAGATCACATTTTGAACGCTTCTGGATCTAAAAATCTCGTTTTCTGTTGTTCTTTTTAAAGCTGCGATTTTTTGGTCGCGATTTTGAGAAAAATTTCAACGTGAAAATCGTAGAAATTTTTGATACCTTCGATTTTATATAAAATTCGAAATATTTGGATAAAATTGAACGATTTATGACATTTTTCGTGGGACTGCTCAAACTGCGTTTTCTGAAAATATAAGCTAGTGATGTGTTCTTGAAGGTTTTGGTTGCAGGCTTCGTTTGGGATTGACGGGTGATTGTTGTTGCATTTAGGTATGTCGTTAATGATGTTGGGAAGGTCATTGACGTTTTTTTTGCGTCAATAGACACTTGGGAGAACGAGTAGTCGTGAAAACTATTTTGGGTGTTAAAATTTGAGGTTATGGGTTTTATTGCGTTGCGTGTGGTGCGTCGTGTTCTTGGGAACGTTTGGGACGTTTTATGGAGTCAAGTCAATGTCATAGTGTCCTAGGATAAGTCTCAATGGATTGGTTCACGAAACGTATTTTTGGTTAAGGGTATTAAGAGGCAAATCGCGAGTTCAGTACACTCGGCGCCCGAGCGGTAATTTCTTACCGCCCGAGCGCCACTCATTCTGTCCGAGAGTAGAGCTTCAGAAAACTCGGTGCCCGAGCGGTAACATTTTACCGCCTGAGCGCCACCCTCACTGTCGAGCATTTAATTTTTTTTAGCTCGGCGCCCTAGCGCCACTCCTTTTGTCCGAATATTTGATTTCCCCTTCTTTTCAAATTCAATTAGTGAGTTCATGTCTTTTATTTTTGGGAAATGTTCACATATCATTTTAGAGATTGTTCGGGGTTCGATGTCATGGGTTAGTACGATGATTTAACGAGGTCAAGTCCTGAATGGTCTAGAATGTCATATGATATCTATTTAATTCGGTGGTGAGCAAGAATACCTATGTCTAAGTTATGCAAGTAAAGTGTTGAAATTCATGCTAGTATGTGCAGCAGTGGCCCCAAGCGAGATCCAACGAATCCCTCAACGCCAAGTAAGTATGTTTGACGTGCAAAGAAAATATTTTAAGTTTTTGAGGTATGCTAAATGTCTTGTGACCAATTTATGTATGGGATTGGAAAGCGGTAAAGCATGACCAGGGACCAATCCACCCCGTTAAATCATGAACATGTCTAGATCAGGATTGGAAAGCGTTAAAGCATGAACGAGGACCAATCCACCCATTAAAGCATGAACGGGGATCTCATGTATGCAGTAGTGGATTTTTCCCTGTCAGCCCAATATTGTGGTTTAGTCTGATCAGGATATTTATGTTATGGGTCACTTGCTTTGAAACATGCCTCTACGCAAAATGATGAAGTTTATGTATGTTCATGTATGTACAAGTACGCAAGCACGTTTATGATAAGTTTTATGTTTATGGCACTTCTTTGTATGTACGTATGCAAGTTCAAGTTTAAGTGCAAGTTCAAGTTTCAGTATGTACTTCCTATTTTAAAGTTGCTTGTGATTTTTATTACGTATTACTTGTTAATTCCAGTTTATACGTGTTGAGTTTTTAGACTCACTAGACTTGATCGATGCAGGTGAGGATGATTTCGAGGAGACTAGGGGTGGGGACCAAGTAACTGGCTTTGACTGAGCAGGAGGCTAAACCCGAGGACAGCCATGTTTTAAGCTTTTTTTGAAATGAGCGAAATACTCTTATTTATGTTACTGGTTATGAGATTTTAATCAGTTGCTTTTGGTGAACTTTATATTTAGATCTTTTGTCGCAATCACTTTTGGAGACGTGCAGTTTATTTTAAATTGAAATTGAGAGTTATGTTATAATCAAGAAAATTTTTAATTTTTCCGCAAATTTGAAGTGGTAAAAAATACGGTACGTTACATATGCTGTCAAATACATCAATAAACCAATCACTATATCTATATTAGGTGAAAGTCAAGCCTTTATTGTCCTCCACATGTATAACAATCAAAAGAGATGAAAACATACACCCTCCAGGATGTTCTTGTGATGGAGAATGCAAGTCTAGCTTCAAAATGAGGAAGAAGAAGAAGAAAGGAGTTTTTGGAGGAGGTTTCCTTGTGTTTCTCTCGAGTTTTGCTGTGAAAAAGGGGAGACGAATGTTGAAGAAGTCTTGAAAATTTCGAAACTTATCGTTTTATATATAAGGCGGCGCTCGGGCAGTAAGACCTTACCGCTCGAGCGCAGAACATTCTGCCCAAGTACTGAATTTTTAGTGCACTAGCGCTCGGGCGGTAAGTTCTTACCTCTTGGGCCCCAAATATTCTGCCTCTGCGCTCAGTTTCATCAACGATCGCTCCAGAAACGTCTCTTACCTTCACAATCTTAAAATGTGGTAAACAGGAAAATTGTAGCTCTATGTCTTGACTTGCATCTCCAACTAGTTGCATGTCATTCGGAGGCCTGAGTAAAACATTGTGCTCAATCTACGAAAATGTGTCATCATATGAATGACGATACACACGACATACTTCGGGGCTCTTTTGGCTTGTCTTCCACAATAAATTTGGACAAAACACAAACCATGAAAGTTGTAACATTATATCTTAACTTTTCAATGGTTGTGGTCTCACACAATTTGGATCAATATCCAAATCATTATGCTAGAACCCGTAAGAACTATCATATTTGCATCTCATTTCTTGCTTTTCCATACCATCTTTCATTAAACTACTTTATCTACGCATCTTACTACCACTATTTAGACATGTATTCATTCTCAATACATCATGAACATTATATAAATCATATTCAATCTCACTATGGATACCTCAATCAACACGTGAAACATAATGAGTCAAATAACTACATAATAAATGATGTAAACACATCATTAATCATTTGCACGAGTAACTGAGCATTACGATTATTCTCTCCTTCAATTATAGTTTCATTAAAGGTATCTCCTTGCCTCGTAACACTTTGGATTTAGTCTCTGTTGGATTTCGTCTTCTCACTCCCAAGTTGCTTCTTCGATTTTATGATTGCGCCATTATAGTTTCATTAAAGGTATCTCCTTGCTTCGTAACACTTTGGATTTCCTATAGAGGATTTGGACTGGCCATTCTTCATACGTGAGATTCGATGCAAGCTCCAGTGGTTCATAATGAAGAACGTGAGATGGATCGGCCAAATACTTTCGTCACAAGGAAACATGTAAAACGTTGTGAAAATTTGACAAATTCGGTGGTAAAGAAACTCGGTAGGCTCTGTCTCCTATTCTGTCCAAGAATTCAAAAGGACCGATATATTTTGGACTTAATTTTTCTTTCTTACAAAAACGCAAAATGCCTTTCAATGGTGATATTTTTACGAATACATGGTCACCGACATGAAATTCCAATTGACGTCATCGCACATCAGCATAACTTTTTTGTCGACTCTGGGCAGTGTACATTCTTTCTCTAATCTTGTTTACCAATTCGACTGTCTGTTGCACCAATTCAGGGCCTAATAACTTTATTTCACCTACTTCATCCCCTTGTACCGGAGATCGACATTTTCTACAATATAATGCAGTATATGGTGCCATTCTGTTGGAACTTTTCAAGTTCTTAATCTTGATTTTGATGTTAACAAAACTTGTTATTGTGTTTCTAACATATTTACTCAAGTGTGAAGTTGTTAATACAAGAAGCAAACTAAAACCGAATTCTGCACAAACTGAATTTCTGGCAAGCTTCAGTGTTAGGAAGATATATCTCAACGGGAAGATCCAAATAACAATCCGCCAACTGGACTGATTAGAAAACTCAATTTGGAGCAAGTCGTATCTCACGTAAGTTGGGCAAAATCGGATGTTATCAAGGTCTAACTGATCGCTCAATTACCGAACCGATCATACGAAAACAGCAATCAGTTGGGTTTGAGCAGCAGCGGTATTTTGGTCATATCACTCAGCTCGGTTATCAAAATGAAGCGATTCACTATGCGCTGGAAAGATAAGACGATGATCTACAAATCATCTTCAAAAGTCAAAGTCTGAATCGAAGCTTAAGATGCTGATAAATGACGATGAAGTTACTGGTTCTGCACAAACTGCAATCAGCTAGGCTGATTTCAGCACACCAGCTGAAACTGAACCAACTGCTGACCAGATGACAAACCAACTGAACTGAACCAGCTGCTGACCAACTGAAGACCAGTTGAACCAGATCAGTTGAACTGAACCAGACCAGCTGAAACTGAACCAAACCAGTTGAACCGAACCAGCTGACCAACTGAACTGAACCGAACCAGCAGCTGACCAACTGAACTGAACCGAACCAGCTGCTGACCAGTTGAACTGAATGACCAGTTGAGTTGACCAGTCGGGAAAATGTCCAGCAAGACGAATTTGACCGTTGCAATTCCAGAAACAGTACAGAAAATTTCCAAAAGGTCATATTCTTGTGTCTAACGTATATGTCAGTGTTGGAGCCTATAAATACAACATCTTGAAGATCAAACAAGAGCTTTTGAAGAGGATTCAAAGCATGGGCAGTTAGCATGAAGAAATCAGCTAGTTGAGAGCACAAGCCCTTGTGTGAGGATACATTTGAGATGTACACTGTAAATGATAAATTCCTCACACACAATCACTCACACATATACAAGAGAGTTGAACTTCAAATATTAGTTGAGTGAGTCTTGCACAAAGACAATAAACTTGTGTATGTAGTCTTTGCATATGAGACATTAAACAATATGATGATTGTGAGGTGCTGCCTACAATCTTGAGTGCTAGGAGTTCAGTTTAGGCAGTGGGTAAGTCCTAGCTGAATGGTTTTGTACAAAGTGTTGTATAAATCAAAGTCTTCTAGTGAATCCTTCCCAAAGGGAAGAAGGGGTGACGTAGGAGTATTTAAATCTCCGAACATCCATAAACAAATTCGTGTCTATTTGTTTATTACATTTACTTATCATTTTTATAGTTTTAAAGAAGCATTGTTGAAGCATTTTATGTGTTCTTCAAAAACCAAAATATTGCATACAAATTGTTTGATAAAATGCTCCAACTAAAATATTTTTACTCATTCAACTTGCATATATTTTAAATGGTTTAGATAATATTTAATCGGTTTCTACGAAGGATTATTTCGAGTAATTTCCGCTTGGTTTGAACACCAAACTCGATTTAATTCATCGGTGTTCAACATTTCAAGAACCGAGCTATTCTAGTTCATCGATTTCTCCCCTTGACCGATCCTAACACATTCAAATATTTCACTGATAAATATTGTTATATATAAACTCAACCAACGGTAGTTTACTGTCCCAACTGCCTGAAAATCAATAGTACAGGCTCTCAACATATCTTCAAAGATCTGATTTACTATTTCTGATTGTCCATCAGTTTGAGAGTGGAATGCTGTACTAAATGCTCATCGAGTTCCAATAGCATGATGTAAACTTTTCCAAAATGCAGGCGTAAATTTGGGATCTCTATCAGATACAATGGATACTGGGATGCCATGAAGCCTCATTATCTCTTTGATGTATTCTTCAACATATTGATTCTTCGTGTAGGTGGTGTGGTCTTCACTGGAAGAAAGTTAGCTGATTTTGTGAGTCGATCAACAATAACCCTTATAGCTTTTAATCTTCTTTGTGTTCTTGGCAAACAAGAATGAAATCCATTGTAATATGCTCCCATTTTCACTCAGGAATGGGCAATGGTTTCAAGAGTCCTGCTGGTCTTTGATGTTCAGTTTTGACCTGTTGACAATTTAGACATTGTGCAACAAATTGAGTAATGTCCTTTTTCATACCTGGCCACAAAAAATAATGGTTTTAAATATTTGTGCATTTGCATGCCTCCTGGATGAATTGAATAGGGTGTAGCATGAGCATATATAAGAATGTCGGTTCTTATCTTTCCTTGTTTTGGCACACACAATCTACCTCGATTTGTCCAAATTCCTTACCCATTCAATCCAAAGTTCAAAATTTCTTTTTCCTCATCTCGCTGTCTCAGTTGTTGTAATTCATTATCTACACTTTGTTCGGCAATGATTCTGTCTACAAGTGTTGGTCGAACAATGAGGGATGATAACCAGATTGCAGCTCCCTTTGGAATAATGTCAATCTGCAAGTTCTGTAAATTCCGTAAGATTTGTTCTTGTACTTGCATTGCGGCAATAGAATTGGATTTTTGACTTCGCATCTGCAACAACATTGGCTTTACCGGGATGATGATTAATAACACGATCGTAATCTTTCACTAATTCCAACCAATGTCGTTGTCACATATTAAGTTCTTTTTGAGTGAAAAAATATTTCAAACTCTTGTGATCAGTGTATATTTCACACCGCTCACCATACAGATAATGGCCCCATATTTTCAACGCAAATAGCACTACTGTCAGTTCTAAATCATGTGTGGGATAGTTCTTTCATATTCCTTCAATTATCTTGATGCATAAACAATCACCTTCCCGTGCTGCATTAAAACTGCTCCTAAGCCTTATTTTGACGCATCACTGTACATTACAAATCCTCCCGGTCCTTCTGCAATTGCAAGAACCGGTGCTGATGTCAATTTTATCTTTAGCTCTTGGAAACTGCGATCACATGCTTTGTTCCATACAAATTTCACATATTTTCTTGTCAAAGCAGTTAAGGGCAATGATATTTTTTAGAATCCTGATATAAAACGACGGTAATAACCAGTCAACCCAAGAAAACTACGTACTTCAACAATAGTAGTTGGTCGTGGCCAGTTATTAACTGCTTCAATCTTGCTTGGATCAACCAAAACACCTTTTTTGGAGATGATATGACACAAGAATGCTACTTGTTCAAGCCAAAATTTGCATTTCTTCCATTTGACATATAAATTTTTATCCTTCAAAGTTTGCAGAACTAGTTTCAGATGTTCTCAATGATCCTCGACAGTTTGTGAGTAGATGAGAATATCATCTATAAATACAATCACAAACTTGTCTAAAAATGGCTTGAAAATTATGTTCAGCAAATCCATAAAAGAAGTTGGTGCATTCGTTAGTCCAAAGGGCATTACAAGAAATTCATAATTCCCATACCTGGTTCGGAAGGCTGTCTTTGAGATATCGTCTGACTTTACTTTTAGTTGATGATAGCCTAATCGTAAATAAATCTTTGAAAAGATAGCAGCTCCTTGTAATTGATCAAACAAATAATTAATTCTGGGGAGTGGATATCTATTTTTGATTGTCACTTTGTTCAACTCCTTATAATCAATACATAGACTAAGGGTACCGTCTTTCTTCTTCACAAATAAAACAGGTGCACCCCACGGTGAAAAGATCGGTCTAATAAACCCTTTATCAAGTAACTCCTGTAACTGTTATTTCAATTCATTTATTTTTGTAGGAGCCAATCGATAAGGAGCTTTCGAGATCGGATGGGTTCCTGCTATAACATCAATCACAAATTCGATCTCTCTATCTGGGGTAAGCCTGTTATATCATCGGGAAATACCTCTGGAAATCCACAAACTACATATGTATCTTTTAACTCACGAACAGGTGGGTCAATTATTAGAACAGATTCTAAACATCCTTGACACCCCTTCTGTAGTAATTTACATGCCTTCAAACAAGAGATTATCGAAAAAGGTAAGGATATACCTGCACTTGCTACTGTGAATGGTTCAGCTCCTACTGGCGATAACTTGATCATTTTCATGCCACAGTCAATCGTAACTCTATACTTCGAGAGCCAATTCATTCCCAGTATTACATCAAAATCGGTCATTTTCAAACTATCAAATCGATATACATCTCACGCCCTTGGACATATATTGGACACCCTCGCACAATCTGATATGTCTGTAATTCTTGCCTGGAAGGTAAATCTATGGAAAGTTGTGTCTCTATTGTACTTGCTGTAATGCTCAGTCTAAATACAAACGGCTCTAAAATAAAGGAATGCGTGGCCCCTGAATCTAGTAAAACAATCACAGTGATACTAGAAATCAAGAACATACTAGTAATCATTGATGTATCCGCATCCACTTCCTCTTTGGTCATCGAGAAGAGGCGTCCCTGTACTTTATCAGAACTCTCTGGACAATTTTTGGCAAGATGCCCTGGCTTTCTGCAACGATAACAAACATTGGTACCTTTCATACATTTCCTGCCATAGGTTTTGCCACATTTAGGACAAGGTGGTCTGTCTTATTCCTTACGTGGAGGGGGACCCTTGCCACGGGGTTCCTCTGCTCGAGGACCCTTGCTATCAGTCTTTTTGCCTTGTCCTGTTCCTTAAATCTTATGAAAATACTGTTGCCTTTGCTGTTGCCTGTCTCTGTCAATGTCTTGGTCATCCTGTTCTGCCATAAGTGCTCTTTCTACTATCTCCCCGTATGTAGAAAATTTCAAAATTCGTACATCTCTTTTAATTTCAAAGTGAAGTCCCCGCATGAAGTGTTCGCCCTCACTTGTGTCATACTATGATATATATGGTACATATTGAACTCCATCCTAGAATTGTTGTATATATTCAGTCATTGACATGGTTCCTTGCTTCAAATTGAGAAAATCGCTGGCTTTCTTGGCTCGTACATCTTTGCTAAAATATTTGTTGTAAAACGTGGACGTAAATTTATCCCATGTCAATGGTCTCGCAGGTAATGCCACTTTTGCACTCTCCTACCATATTCTTGCATGTTTCGTTAACTAAAATATGGCACAAGTTACTTTGTCAGTATCTTCCATATGGAGGTACGAGAAGATGGACTCCAATAACTTAACCATTCTTCTGCTACTGCTAGATCAGTGCTTCCCATCAATTCAGGAGAATTTAGAAGTCGAAAGCGATCATACACATATGTTTGAACATGCCCTTGTCTGGGTAGAATGGCTTGTGCTTGTGCCTGCTTGTGCGTCGTCCGCTGCATTTCAAGTAATTGTTGTATCTGCTCCCCATGGACTTTAGCTTGTTGTTGGAGCAGCTGAGCAAAATCGTCTATAGGTCATGACGCAATTCCTTCACCTTCTACTGCTAGGGCCTTGCCCTTAGATGACTCTCCTTCTTGTACATTGCGTTTGGGAGGCATCGTCGTTTATCCTACATGTAGGTCACATAGAAGCACAAAACTGAGCATAAACTATGAGATAAAAAGATACTTACTTGCCGAGTTCCCCATGTATACCATGTAAACTAAGACACCCTTATTCTATACTTGACACGATTAATGATACTCATACTCATAATCAAAATAGGGTTTGATGATATCCTTTATTATTAAGTAAGTCAAATAAGAGTATCACTTTGACGGTTTATAAAAATTTTGGCATGATGTCCCCACATTTTGTAAAAGCCAAAACTCAAGCAACAACATCGATGCATATATATAAGCATATTTTCATATACAAACATATGTGGTATCGTTATACATATAATCATAAACGTCGTTTTAAACCATGACATAAAATTTATCATAAAACATATGCGGAAGCTATATAATAAGATGTCCAGGTTCTTGTTGAAGTAAGGCACGTCACAAGCATCAATTGGCAAACCGGCTTCCTATGTATCTTCATTACCTGATCCTGTAATACATGAGCTACGTGAGTTTATAAAACTCAATAAATTGCCACTTATACGTATCAATATGCATAGAAAGAACATACATATCAAGTCGTGATCAACAATGAATCTGTAAATCATGTCATACCATAGCATATATTCATGTTCCTTTTTGTACTTGAGCCTCATTAGTTGACATGTACTACTGTGCTTGCTTTATTATATAGCTACTACTGTGTGGGACGTCACGGAGCACCTTTCACAACCCCACGCCCCGTGAACATATACTGGCCAATAGGTTTGGTGGACTTAAAACCACCCATGATGTCAACAAGATCATATATCATATAAAAATTAGTCATTTTCCTTTTCTTACATGTTCATGTTCATGTTCATGACATAGCACCCATCTTCACTATTCATGAATGTCTTTCATATTTAAAGCATAACAATGGGATATGGTGCTATGTTTTCATCAATAAACATATTAACTATGTACTTTTAGAAATAATCATTGGGAAGCATTTGAAATACATAATATTACTCATTTATTACTTCAAGAACATGCCAAATTATAGTCCAAGTGTACAAATACTGGGTTGAGACGATGTTTCTAGCTCCTATACTGTCAAATTGTAATGCCCTAGATTGTATGTGGATAAAATGAAAAGATGAAGTGTTGCTTGAAGAAAGGGACCGCACCCGCGCCTAGAGAAGCATCGCACCCGCGGTGCATGGACAAAAAGTTAGTCATTTTTACAGTAGGGTCACCGCACCCGCGGTCCAAGAAGGAGTGCACCCGCGGTTGATGGACAGAGAGTTGGAAATTAATTACGAAAATGACACCGCACCCGCGGTTCAAATGTAACCGCACCTGTGTTTATGTCACCGCACCCGCAGTCTTATATGTAGCGCACCCGCGGTCGTCGATTTTGGAAAATGAATGGATTGCCGAAGCTTGAGCGCAGCCGCGGTTCATGAACTACCGCACCCGCGGTCATACGTGTTACTTGGAAAATATAACACTTGCCCTAAACCATGCAATATAATGAGTTGTCCTTGTTCCTTTCCTTCTTCAGCAGATAGAACCGAGAGATTCTGGGGAGAAAGCTTCAACTTCTCTTGTGCTCTTGAGCTTGTGATTTTGAAAGATTCACACATCCAAACTTTAATCCGATTTCGGGTTTGAGCTCCTCTCTTCAAGGGCTATCAAAGGATGTAAGTTTGGTTATGTTTCAGCATGTTTTGAAGTTACGTGTTGGGGAAATTCTGTTATGCTTATAATCATATGTTCTTGAGATCATGGACATCGTAGAAACATAAACGAATCGAGAAAATGAGGGCATATGCAATTGTTATGAATTTTCAGCATATATATGTATGAGCTTATGTAGATTTTGAGATATGACACATAGATTGTGCTGATTATGAGTTGAGGATTATGATTTGTTGAGATATGTTGAGATTTGAATGGACTGGTATCGAGAAACTATGCCGTTATACCGTCGAATTGTATCAAAATTTGATATTGAACCATACTAGTATTAGTTTGAGTTGTGATTTGATATTGTGCATCTCAACATTGTCATTTCAGATTTGGATTGACAGGTTCGATATCCCTACTGCGAGACTTCGATTTATTCGACGACAAGAAGGTATAATTCATGTTTTGTTTGGGGAAGACACAACTCAAATGAGATTCAGTTTGAGTTTCCCAACAAAAATCACATACTAGAATTATTGTTTATCTTTTGATATGATTGTGATTTGTGTATAGATTTATATTCAAATCTCTTGATATGATGATGTCTTGTTTATAGATTTATATTCAAGCCTTTGAGATAGGAGAGTCATTGGCAGACTTGCCAAACTAGATGTTCGGTGGTATCGACGCTTCGGATCAGATTCACTCCGATTGTAGACATTCGATACAGATATGACCGAAGTCTAGGAATAAGATGTACAGTTACCCCGATTGGGAGAGTAGGTGACATACAGTGACGTCTTATTCACACCAGGATCCCTAGAGTAGAGTCGATTCGAGTCAAGACATGATTTGATTTGAGTTGCATGTTTAGATAGATCGGTTTCATAGACTATGGAGCCATTGTTATTGCTTTCATGCATGATTTATGATTTCGTATCAGCATGTATACATGTTTTATACTGGGATTTGTTCTCACCGGAGTTTCCGGCTGTTGTTATGTCTGTATGTGAGCATAAAAACAGGTAGGGCAGGATCAGGGTCGCGACAGAGATGAGAGATGGACATAGCGTGGTGATCACGGGCGTAGCAGATGAACTAGTAGTTGTACTTTTGATATGTACTGTATTTAATTACTGGTTTGTAGAATATGAATAAAACGAGACATGTATATTATGTTTGTTGTAATGAAATGAATATAGAATTATCTTGTGCCTGAATTATAAGCATTTGATTTAATGTTAAAAGCAAAATTTTGACCCGTATTTTTGAATAAAGATCCAATTAATCCCGAAAAAAATTGAGTGAGAGCCCGGGTCCCGACAACAGGGTTATCAGAGCAGTAGGTTCTGTAGACTGAGATAGAATAGAATGAGCGGGGGTAGATCGAGTCTTCTTCCTTGCTTTTGATGTGCTAGCATGATTTAATGCTTTTCCTATTATATGTTGTATTGTATCTGAGTTGATTTACAGCATATACTTGTAAAGACTGAATCAGAACCGATTCTGGATCAGAAGTATATGATCAGAGGAGGGCTGAGACAGATTGTATAGATTGTATCCTAATCTGTTTGATAATCAGATATGCCGCCTAGAAGGATACCGCAACCAGCTGCAAGACAAGTGCTAGAACAAGGTAGTACGTCAGGTACTCAGATGGATGTTACTGCGACACCGATGGAGACTTTGTTGAAGAGATTTCAATCATTCCATCCACCTACCTTGAAGGGCACAGAAAATGCAGTGGATTGTGAAAGCTGGTTGGATGATATAGAGATGTTATTCGAATCACTTGCCTATACAGATGAACGTAGAGTGAAGCTGGTGGGACATCAATTGCAAGAAATGGCCAAGAGTTGGTGGCTAACAGAGAAACGAGCCTTAGAACATCGAGGTATTGATATTACTTGGAAAGTTTTTAAAAATGAATTTATCAACGTTTCTTTCCAGTGTCGTATCGAAAAGACAAAGGGGCCGAATTTGCCAACTTGAGACAGGGGCAGTGGAACATAGAAGAGTATGTTGCCAAGTTTTCGTCCTTGCTTTGATTTGCACCTCATGTAGCAGGGAATGATGAGGCAGTTGCAGATCAATTCATAAATGGTTTGAATCCGGACATCTTTACCCTAGTGAACACGGAGCGATCCAACACTTTTTCTGAGGCACTGAATCGAGCGAAGGGAGCAGAGGCTGGCTTGATTAGACAGCGAGGAGCTTCCTATAGTGTTCAGGGTCAGAGACCGCCACAGTCTGCCGCACAGTTTCCACCACCTCTTCCTCGATTTGATAGTGGAAGCAGTAGTAGTGGCAAGAAGGATTTTCTGAAGGCAAAGGGCAGACAGTTTAAGAAGTCAGGGAGCAGTTCGTCGAGCTCCATTAGGTCAAGACAGAGAGGTCCTGGCCAGAGTGCAGAGTATACTGGTGTTTATTGCAGTTCTTGTGGTGGTAGGCATGCCACTGAGCAGTGTCAGGGAGTGATGGGCAGAAGCAACCTATGTAGGCAACAGGGACACTTTGCCAGAGTCTGTCCCCAGAGAGGTGCACAGAGATTTCAGGGTGCAGGGTCATCAGCATCAGTGACTCAGCCTGAGAGGCAAGCTTCGTCTGTCCATTCCTTCCAGCCCACGCCTACACAGTCCCTGACCAGAGCCAGAGGTAGCCAGACAGTGAGCCAACCTTCTAGACAACAGGCTCAGGTGTTTGCATTGACGGAAGAGCAAACCCAAGATGCACCAGACGATGTGATTGCAGGTAACTGTTTTCTTTGTGGTTATCCTGCCTATGAATTGATAGATACAGGTGCATCACATACATTCATATCAGAACATTTTGCATTGACACATGCATTGCCTGTAGAGTCATTGTCTACTGTAGTGTCTATTTCTTCTCCGTTGGGAAGTGGTATGATATCTGTGACTTCAGTTAGACATTGTGTACTACAGTTTGAAGGGCATGAGATCGATTTAGAATGTGTTGTACTTGGGTTATCTGATTTTGATTGTATTGTCGGGATTGACATGTTGACTAAGTATAGAGCCACCGTAGACTGCTTTCACAAGGTTGTCAGATTCAGACCTGAAATGACAGAGGAGTGGAAATTCTATGGTAAGGGTTCCAGATCCCGGATTCCCTTAGTATCTGCTCTGACTATGAGTAGATTGTTGCAACAAGGAGCAGAAGAGTTCCTTATTTATTCAGTAGATTTACTTAAATCGAGCCCCACATTGACAGATTTGCCAGTAGTACGGGATTTTGCAGATGTATTTCCTGACGAGATTCCAGGGTTGCCCCCAGCTCGAGAGGTGGATTTCAGCATAGATCTTGTTCCAGGTACCGTTCCTATTTCGAGAGCTCCGTATAGAATGGCACCTATTGAGTTGAAAGAATTGAAAGCAAAGCTAGAAGATTTGCTAGCCAAGAGATATATCAGACCTAGTGTATCTCCTTGGGGCGCACCAGTGCTATTTGTGCGAAAGAAAGATGGTTCGATGCGATTGTGTATAGATTACAGGCAACTGAACAAGGCAACGATAAAGAATAAATATCCTTTGCCTCGTATCGACGACTTATATGATCAGTTGCAGGGATCATCTATCTATTCCAAGATCGATCTGAGATCGGGATATCACCAGCTGAGAGTTAGAGACGTTGATATACCGAAGACAGCATTCCAAACCTGGTATGGACATTATGAGTTTGTTGTCATGCCTTTTGGTTTAACGAATGCTCCAGCGGTGTTTATGGGACTGATGAACCGTGTCTTTCAAAGGTACTTGGATGAGTTCGTGATTGTTTTTATTGATGATATTTTGGTGTATTCAAAGAATCTGAATGAGCATGCCAATCATTTAAGAATTGTGTTGCAAACATTGAGAAATGAAAGATTATTTGCTAAACTGTCCAAGTGTGAGTTTTGGCTGAGACAGGTTGTCTTCTTGGGTCATATCATATCTGGAGACGGTATTTCTGTGGATATGAGTAAAGTTGAAGCTGTGATCAGTTGGCCGAGACCGACTTCGGTGCCAGAGATACGCAGTTTCATGGGTCTGGCAGGATACTATAGACGATTCATTAAATATTTCTCCAGTATTGCGAAGCCGATTACCCAGTTGACACAGAAGAATGCACCATTTGTGTGGTCTGAGGATTGTGAGTCTAGCTTCTTAGAATTGAAGAGGAGATTAACCAGTGCACCTGTCTTGATGATTCCTTCAGGTACTGGCGATTTCGTTGTATATTGTGATGCATCTCACAGAGGGCTGGGATGTGTTCTTATGCAGCGAGGTCATGTGATCGCATATGCCTCTAGACAGCTGAAGCCACACGAGATTCGATACCCCATTCATGATCTTGAATTGGCGGCTATTGTTTTTGCCTTGAAGATCTGGCGTCACTATCTTTATGGTGAGAAATTTGAGATTTACTCTGACCATAAAAGCCTGAAGTATCTGTTTTCTCAGTCAGAGTTGAACATGAGGCAGCGTAGATGGCTTGATCTACTGAAAGATTTTGATTGCAAGATCAAGTACTATCCAGGGACGTCAAATGCAGCAGCAGATGCCTTGAGTCGAAAGGTTTGTGCCCTATCCCTATCGACGATAGGTGTTTCAAATTTAGTTGAAGATTGTTGTTTGTCTGGTTTAGAATTTGACACAGATCGTAAACCATTAAGACTTGCTACGATTCAAGTTGAGCCAGATTTGATTTTGAAAATCAAAAAAGCTCAAAGAACAGATCAGAATATACAGCAGTCAATTCAGATGGTCAGATCAGGACATCAGTCTGAATATCAGGTACGTGATTTTGTCCTGTATGTGAATAACCGTATTGTAGTGCCAGATGTTTCAGAGTTGAAACAACAGATATTGTCAGCAGCACACTGTAGTCGGTTCAGCATTCACCCTGGTGGCAGAAGGATGTACAACAACTTGAAGACACAGTTCTGGTGGAAACAGATGAAATCAGATGTTGCCGAATATGTGTCTAAGTGCTTAAATTGCCAACATGTAAAGGCCGAAAGAAAGAAGCCCGGAGGTTTACTTCAGAGTTTGTCTATTCCTGAATGGAAATGGGATCACATTTCCATGGATTTCGTGACGAAGTTACCTCGATCATCCCGGGGTTGTGATGCGATTTGGATTGTGATAGACAGATTAACCAAATCAGCGTGTTTTATTCCGTACAGAATGACGTACAGACATGATCAGATGGCTGAGATATATGTTCGAGAGGTAGTCAGATTACATGGTGTGCCGAAGTCTATCATATCAGATCGTGATCCACGATTCACTTCTCACTTTTGGCACAGTCTGCAGCAGGCTTTAGGTACGACATTGCACCTAAGTACTGCTAATCATCCACAGACAGATGGACAGTCAGAGCGGACTATCCAGAATTTAGAGGACATGTTGAGAGCTGTAGCGCTAGACTTTGGCACTAGTTGGCAAGATTCACTACCGTTGTGTGAATTCTCGTACAACAACAGCTATCAAACGAGCATAAAGATGGCACCGTTTGAAGCATTGTATGGCAAGAAGTGCAGATCTCCGTTGTACTGGGATGATATATCTGAGGTACCAGAACTTGGGCCTGATATGATTCGAGAGATGACTGAGAAGGTGAAGATAATCCAGAAGAGAATGAAAACAGCACAGGATAGGCAAGCCAAATATGCCAATATCGGACGTAGACCGCTTGTATTTGAAAAAGGGGACAGAGTATTCTTGAAGATTCCTCACTTCAGAGGCATTTTCGGATTTGGCAAGCGTGGGAAATTGTCTCCTAGATACATCGGTCCATACGAGATTCTTGAGAAGATTGGCGACCGAGCATATCGACTGGCTCTTCCTCCTTCTTTATCCGGAATACATGACGTTTTTCATGTATTGATGCTACGTAGATACATGCCAGATTATTCTCATGTTATTCGGCCTGACGAAGCTGAGCTGGATCAGACGTTGAGTTACGTTGAACAACCAATACAAATACTTGATCGGAAAGAGAAACAGCTCAGAACGAAGACTATTCCGCTAGTGAAAGTCCATTGGAGTCGTCATGGCACTGAAGAAGCGACTTGGGAAACAGAAACAGATATGAGACAGAAATATCCCGAGTTATTCTCAGGATGTGAGTATTTATTCAGCTTTTGACTTTACTGCTGTTTGTTCGTAGTTTGATTAATTAATTTCACGTTCGAGGACGAACTAATATCTAAGAGGGGGAGAAATGTAATGCCCTAGATTGTATGTGGATAAAATGAAAAGATGAAGTGTTGCTTGAAGAAAGGGACCGCACCCGCGCCTAGAGAAGCACCGCACCCGCGGTACATGGACAAAAAGTTAGTCATTTTTACAGTAGGGTCACCGTACCCGCGATCCAAGAAGGAGTGCACCCGCGGTTGATGGACAGAGAGTTGGAAATTAATTACAGAAATGACACCGCACCCGCGGTTCAAATGTAACCGCACCTGCGTTGATGTCACCGCACGCGTGGTCTTATATGTAGCGCACCCGCGGTCGTCGATTTTGGAAAATGAATGGATTGCCGAAGCTTGAGCGCAGCCGCGGTTCATGAACTACCGCA
Source organism: Primulina tabacum (assembly GCF_025594145.1). Taxonomy (NCBI): domain Eukaryota; kingdom Viridiplantae; phylum Streptophyta; class Magnoliopsida; order Lamiales; family Gesneriaceae; genus Primulina; species Primulina tabacum. The sequence continues at coordinate 17,028,024 of NC_134555.1, read as the reverse complement.
CCCGCGGTCATACGTGTTACTTGGAAAATATAACACTTGCCCTTAACCATGCAATATAATGAGTTGTCCTTGTTCCTTTCCTTCTTCAGCAGATAGAATCGAGAGATTCAGGGGAGAAAGCTTCAACTTCTCTTGTGCTCTTGAGCTTGTGATTTTGAAAGATTCACACATCCAAACTTTAATCCGATTTCGGGTATGAGCTCCTCTCTTCAAGGGCTATCAAATGATGTAATTTTTGTTATGTTTCAGCATGTTTTGAAGTTACGTGTTGGGGAAATTCTGTTATGCTTATAATCATATGTTCTTGAGATCATGGACATCGTAGAAACGTAAACGAATCGAGAAAATGAGGGCATATGCAATTGTTATGAATTTCCAGCATATATATGTATGAGCTTATTCAGATTTTGAGATATGACACATAGATTGTGCTGATTATGAGTTGAGGATTATGATTGGTTGAGATATGTTGAGATTTGAATGGACCGGTATCGAGAAACTATGCCGTTATACCGTTGAATTGTATCAAGATTTGATATTGAACCATACTAGTATTAGTTTGAGTTGTGATTTGATATTGTGCATCTCAACATTGTCATTTCAGATTTGGATTGACAGGTTCGATATCCCTACTGCGAGACTTCGATTTATTCGACGACAAGAAGGTATAATTCATGTTTTGTTTGGGGAAGACACAACTCAAATGAGATTCAGTTTGAGTTTCCCAACAAAAATCACATACTATAATTATTGTTTATCTTTCGATATGATTGTGATTTGTGTATAGATTTATATTCAAATCTCTTGATATGATGATGCCTTGTTTATAGATTTATATTCAAGCCTTTGAGATAGGAGAGTCATTGGCAGACTTGCCAAACTAGATGTTCGGTGGTATCGACGCTTCGGATCAGATTCACTTCGATTGTAGACATTCGATACAGACATGACCAAAGTCTAGGAATAAGATGTACAGTTACCTCGATTGGGAGAGTAGGTGACAGACAGTGACGTCTTATTCACACCGGGATCCCTAGAGTAGAGTCGATTCGAGTCAAGACATGATTTGATTTGAGTTGCATGTTTAGATAGATCGGTTTCATAGACTATGGAGCCATTGTTATTGCTTTCATGCATGATTTATGATTTCGTATCAGCATGTATACATGTTTTATACTGGGATTTGTTCTCACCGGAGTTTCCGGCTGTTGTTATGTCTGTATGTGTGCATAACAACAGGTAGGGCAGGATCAGGGTCGCGACAGAGATGAGAGATTGACATAGCGTGGTGATCACGGGCGTAGCAGATGAACTAGTAGTTGCACTTTTGATATGTACTGTATTTAATTACTGGTTTGTAGAATATGAATAAAACGAGACATGTATATTATGTTTGTTGTAATGAAATGAATATAGAATTATCTTGTGCCTGAATTATAAACATTTGATTTAATGTTAAAAGAAAAATTTTGACCCGTATTTTTGAATAAAGATCCAATTAATCCCGAAAAGAATTGAGTGAGAGCCCGGGTCCCCACACAAATACATCAATAAACCAATCGCTATGTGTGGGGACCCGGACGCTAATTCATCTTTTAATCATTATTAGGATCAAATGTAACAATTAAGTAAATTGGGGCATAAAATTTTTTTTTAAATACTTGAGTGCGCAATATATGAAATAAATCTTATTTCATTTACAAGATCAACAATCTAGATCCAAAGTACAAATCTTGTACAAAAGTAATTCATAACAGCTACTGTTCCTTCACTACATATCAAGTGATGAAACAAATCTACTTCTGGGTCTGAATCTCCACGCTAATCTCAATCTCTCATCCTCTTCTCTACCCTGATCCTGTTCCACCTGTTGTCATGCACACATACCAAGACAACAACAGCCGGATAACTCCGGTGAGAAATATATTCCCAGTATAAACAACGTATACATGCAATCATATAAACAGTTATAAAAGAATGGAACAGATATCAATAACATGTATCATAATCTGAAAGACATGAATCGATATAACACTGTAAATCAAACTCTTGACTCATAATCTCTTACTCGACTCTTTCCTAATCTAGGGATCACGGTCGAACCCAGACATTGGAATTCTTTATCGAATCTCTGCAATAAGAGCCGATCTACTCCTAAGCACATCAATACCACCAAACATCTAGTGTTTTGGCGGATCTGCCAAAGACTTGGCACCTCTGCCAATGACTAGGCACATCTGCCCATGACTCAATACATGCTCTGCTATAAATCAATAGACTAAGCATATCAATCTCATGAATTGCAAACATAAATGCAATAAAATAAAGTATGTGGTTTTGGGAAACTCAAGTCGGATCTAACTCGAGTCGTATCTTCCCGGTTCAACATTGATTTATATCTTTTTTTTCGTAGATCAGTCTGATCAATGCAATCAAATACCAGTCTGGCTCTGATATTTCTTCGAAGTCGTCAATACCCACTATGGAATGACATTATTGAGAAGTACAATATCAATATACAACCCAACAAATACTGGATATAATCAGAACTCAATCTCATTCTGTTTCGACGGCATAACAGCACAATCTCGATAGATCTCGTAATACAAATATCAATAGATACCAATCTCAACTCATAATCAATCATCAAACATAATCTGATACCAAATCTGTATATTGTCAATCAAATAAAATCTGAAAATGATAAAAATTTCATACGGTATCCGTTCTTCGATCCGATTTCGATTATACAATGACAACAATCTCAGCAACAGATAATATAAGTCATATCATGATTCCTCCCATAACAGATTTTCAAATCATAAAAGAAAGTAGCAAAACTTACGTCCCGTTGAAGTTCTTGTCGAGAGGAACACGGTATTAAAGTCGGATTGAAAATCGGACGGTTGGCTTGCCCAAAGTTTACAATTCTAAAATCAAGAATAGAAGCTTTCCTAGGAGCTCTTCTCGTTCTTTCTTGCTGAGTCTGAATGAAGGAATTGCATTTTTTATATATATCTCATGCATGATAAAGAAACGTGGCTCACTCTTCAAGCTGCACATCTCGCGCATATGCGCAACCTTCCCCGGCGCATATGCGTGAGACCTATTGGTCTCGGCATTCTGAGTTCTACTGCTCTCACATATGCGCGCCCCAACTTCGCGCATATGCGCGAGACCTACTGTCTCGGCACTTCTTCCCTGTACATGCTCGCGCATTTGCGCGTCCTTTCTTGCGCATATGCGCGAGGTTCTCTGCCTGTCTCGCGCATATGCACGACTCGTGGTCGCGCATATGCGTGAGGGGTTCTGTCCTCGCACATAAGTCATATCACATGCTTTACCAAATCTGGTCTCGGTGTGGTCCGTCTATAATCACATCAATTCATAATCAATAACCGCAGATTAACAGAATAAAAATCTCGGGCATTACACTATGTCTATACTAGGTGAAAGTTACTCCTTTATTGTCCTTTACATGTATAACAATCAAAAGAGATGAAAACTTACACCCCTAAGATGTTCTTGTGATGGAGAATGCAAAAATAGCTTCAAAATGAGGAAGAAGAAGAAGAAAGGAGTTTTTGGAGGAGGTTTCCTTGTGTTTCTCTCGAGTTTTGCTGTGAAAAAGGGGAGAAGAATGTTGAAGAAGCCTTGAAAATTTTGCAACTTATCTTCTTATAAATAAGGCGGCGCTCGGGCGGTAAGACCTTACCGCTTGAGCATGGAACATTAAACCCAAGTACTGAATTTTTAGGGCACTGCGCTCAGGCGGTAAGATCTTACCGCTCGGGCGCCAAACATTTTGCCTCTGCGCACAGTTTCATCAAAGATCGCTCCAGAAACTTCTCTTTCCTTTATAATCTGACAATGTGGTAAAAATGAAAGTTGTCGCTATATGTCTTGGCTTGCATCTCCAACTGGTTGCATGTGAATTGAAGGCCTGAGTAAAAATTTATGATCAATCGACAAAAATGTGTCATTGTAGGAATGATGATACGCACGACACACTTCAGGGCGCTTTTGGCTTGTCTTCCACAACGATATGGACAACACACAAAACATGAAAGTTGTAACTTATATCTTATCTTTCTAATGGTTGTGGCCTCACAAAATTTGGATAAATATCCAAATCATTATGCTAAAACCCGTAAGAACTATCATATTTTCATCTCATTTCCTGTATTTCCATACCAACTTTCATTACACTACTTTATCTACGCATCTTACTACCACTATTTAGACATGTATTCATTCTCAATACACCATGGACAATATATAAATCATATCCAATCTCACTCTACATACCTCAATAAACACCTGAAACATAATGAGTCAAACAACTACATAATAAATTGCGAAAACGCATCATTAATCATTTGTACGAGTAATCGGGCATTACACAAATGGTCCTATAAATCTAGGACGAACCTTGCCCTTCTTCCCAAACCTTATTACACCCTTCATCGGTGCGACCTTCACAAATACATGATCCACCAGTGAAAACTATAGATCCATGCACCGCTGATCTGCATAACTCTTCTGACGGCTCTGAGCGGTCCTCATCTTGTCCTGAATTTTGACTACCAACTCCGTGGTCTTCCTGACAATATCCAGGCCCAATTATACCCTCTCTCCTACCTCATCCTAATACACTGGCAACCGACACTTTCTCCCGTGCAATGCCTCACATGGAGCCATACCGATCGATGTTCGGTAGCTATTGTTGTACGTGAACTCTAAAAGAGGTAATTTCGGCTCCCAGCTGCCCTGGAACTCGATCATGCAAGCTCTGAGTTGGTCCTCCAGAATTTGAATCACCCTCTCGACTGCCCGTCAGTCTGAGGATGGTACTGAATTGTGAGGTCCGGAGCCGAAGAGGGCGGGGGGTGATCGTCGGTGCCATCAGTTGCACGGACAATGAGCGGCTCCTGGCAGGCTTCTAGGTTAAGGGAACATGAATGAACCGAACCCACACGGGAATGAGAGGGATTCCGAGACTGTTCAATGTAATGGACTGTACAGTTGAAGAGGGCTTAAAAGATTTGATTTGTACTACTCATATCACGAAGGTGCATCTTCTTTTCGGTAGCTCATCACATAAGAACTCCAAAGTTAAGCGTGCTTGACTTGGGGCAATTTTGGGATGGGTGACCTCCTGGGAAGTTTCCCAGGGTGCGTGTGAGTGAGGACATAAGCACGCTGGAAAGACTCGTCTTGATACAGTGAGGACAGTCGTCGAATCTGGGGCGTTACAAGTGGTATCAGAGCCAGGTTCTCTTAGTACGGTGTGGTTCGGGGACGAACCAAGCGGAAGCTGGTGGGCATGTGAGGCCCGGGGCCGAAGAGGGCGGGGGGGTGATCGCCGGTGCCATCAGTTGCACGGACAATGAGCGGCTCCTGGCAGGCTTCTAGGTGAAGGGAACATGAATGAACCGAACCCACACGGGAATGAGAGGGATTCCGAGACTGTTCAATGTAATGGACTGTACAGTTGAAGAGGGCTTCTAGGTGAAGGGAACATGAATGAACCGAACCCACACGGGAATGAGAGGGATTCCGAGACTGTTCAATGTAATGGACTGTACAGTTGAAGAGGGCTTAAAAGATTTGATTTGTACTACTCATATCACGAAGGTGCATCTTCTTTTCGGTAGCTCATCACATAAGAACTCCAAAGTTAAGCGTGCTTGACTTGGGGCAATTTTGGGATGGGTGACCTCCTGGGAAGTTTCACAGGGTGCGTGTGAGTGAGGACATAAGCACGCTGGAAAGACTCGTCTTGATACAGTGAGGACAGTCGTCGAATCTGGGGCGTTACAAGTGGTATCAGAGCCGACCTCTCTTAGTACGGTGTGGTTCGGAGACGAACCAAGCGGAAGCTGGTGGGCATGTGAGGCCCGGGGCCGAAGAGGGCGGGGGGGTGATCGCCGGTGCCATCAGTTGCACGGACAATGAGCGGCTCCTGGCAGGCTTCTAGGTGAAGGGAACATGAATGAACCGAACCCACACGGGAATGAGAGGGATTCCGAGACTGTTCAATGTAATGGACTGTACAGTTGAAGAGGGCTTCTAGGTGAAGGGAACATGAATGAACCGAACCCACACGGGAATGAGAGGGATTCCGAGACTGTTCAATGTAATGGACTGTACAGTTGAAGAGGGCTTAAAAGATTTGATTTGTACTACTCATATCACGAAGGTGCATCTTCTTTTCGGTAGCTCATCACATAAGAACTCCAAAGTTAAGCGTGCTTGACTTGGGGCAATTTTGGGATGGGTGACCTCCTGGGAAGTTTCACAGGGTGCGTGTGAGTGAGGACATAAGCACGCTGGAAAGACTCGTCTTGATACAGTGAGGACAGTCGTCGAATCTGGGGCGTTACAAGTGGTATCAGAGCCGACCTCTCTTAGTACGGTGTGGTTCGGGGACGAACCAAGCGGAAGCTGGTGGGCATATGTGAGGCCCGGGGCCGAAGAGGGCGGGGGGGTGATCGCCGGTGCCATCAGTTGCACGGACAATGAGCGGCTCCTGGCAGGCTTCTAGGTGAAGGGAACATGAATGAACCGAACCCACACGGGAATGAGAGGGATTCCGAGACTGTTCAATGTAATAGACTGTACAGTTGAAGAGGGCTTAAAAGATTTGATTTGTACTACTCATATCACGAAGGTGCATCTTCTTTTCGGTAGCTCATCACATAAGAACTCCAAAGTTAAGCGTGCTTGACTTGGGGCAATTTTGGGATGGGTGACCTCCTGGGAAGTTTCACAGGGTGCGTGTGAGTGAGGACATAAGCACGCTGGAAAGACTCGTCTTGATACAGTGAAGACAGTCGTCGAATCTGGGGCGTTACATGAATAGTAACTTAGTACCCAACGTTTGATGCAGACTCTTCTTGTGACACCTCTGACCCGTTTTAGTAAAATAACAGCGGAATTTAAATAAACATTTCTTTGAAGGGAGGAAGGATTCAAAATACATTTCATATATAATCAAAGTATACACATGATCAATAAAATGATACAACAAAAATCAAAATATCATTCTTGTGATCATGTCCAAAATGCTATCAAAATATCTTCTTCCTTCCATATTGGGTATGCATATGACTCCGGCCCACAATCAACGTCCCGGCCCATCGCTCTTATCTGCATCACATGAAATAACTGAAATGAGTATAAAAATCAGCAAGTGGAACTCTTACATAGCAATTTACATAGCATACTCTGTAAAACATGGCTTTAAAAACATTAAATACCATCAACTCTGAATCATGAATATCATAGCAATAATATAACAATAAGATGGTATTTCTCTTTTCTCTGTTGGATTGATATCTATATAGTATCTCTGTCTCTGTACCTATATCCCATCGATATAAATCGATAAGTCTGAGGGATATAAGCCTATGGTCGTTGATCAACTAATTGCATGCAATCTCTGACTATGTATCTATCAATCCATAAAACATTTGAACTCTCTATTGGGCATTTTATCAAACACTTTGCATACTCTATCTCTTGTATTCCTTTTTTTTTTTTTCACAATTGAGACATTCAATTGCCTCTAATATACAACAAGGTATATCTATACATAATATGAATCAAATGGAAGGGAATAACATGTTAAAACATTGTAACACAATACATATATTATCATGTGAGCACAAGAATGAGATTCCACTTACTACCAACAAGAACACCTTCAATCTAAACCCTTGGTTGAATTCCTACAACAATAAACCATATATAATACCATCAACAACTCAATAATCCAACAACAATACCATAAAGCCATAAAACCAACACCATCAACAACCCATATCATCTCCAACACCAAAACTAAGAATAAATAACACCAAAAGCTTACCTTAACTTCCTTGATCCCAAAATAACCTTGATCTCTCAACAAATAACCAACAAGAAGCTTGGATTAAAGAAAGAAATTGAAGGAAATGAAGAAACCCTAGCCTCCAAGGAGAGAAAAATCAAGAATGAGGGGAAGGAAATGAGAGAAATGAAGCCCACTCATCCAATTAGCTCACTTAAATCTCAAAACACGCTTCTACTGTTCATGCACCGCGGGTGCGCTCCAACATGCACCGCGGGTGCGGTCCCCTCTGCATCCAACAACCAACTCTATGCAACAAAGATCGAATCGAAACGCTGATACAATACAACTACACAACAACTAATATCAACAATGCCACAAAACAATAATAACCAACAATACTATGACCCATAAACACAACTCTTAACATCACACTATACTAAAACTCAACCAAATAGTCAATAATCATATGAAATCTTAAACTGTACCGTACACCAGGCTCGGCTATTAAAATCTCCCCTCCTTAACGGAATTTCGTCCTCGAAATTGATGTCACTGCGCAAACAACTCAGGATACTTCTCTTTCATCTCATTCCTTGTTCCCACGTGGCTTCTTCAATCAGATGATTCCTCCAATGGAATTTAACAATGCTGATCTCTTTGTTTCTCAACAATCTAACTCTGCGATCCAGAATCTGGACCGGAATCTCTTGGTACGTCAAATCCGGCGTCAAATCCAATTGCTCGTGGTGAAGAATATGGGAAGGATTCGCAATATACTTCCTGAGCATTGAAACATGAAAAACATTATGAACTCTGTCAAGATCTGGCGGTAGTGCTAACCTGTAAGCTCGATCACCAACTCTATCCAAGATCTCAAATGGGCCAATAAATCTCGGACTCAACTTTCCCTTCTTGCCAAACTGCATCACACCCTTGAGAGGTGCTATCTTCAAGAACACATGGTCGCCAACCTCAAACTGCAACGGCCTACGACGCACATCAGCATAACTCTTCTGTCTCGATTGTGCTGTCTTCATCCTCTTTCGAATAACACCAACAACATCAGCTGTCTGTTGGACCAACTCTGGACCCAACATCTTCCTCTCACCAATCTCATCCCAATACAATGGCGATCTACACTTCCTGCCATAAAGTGCTTCATATGGTGCCATGCCAATCGTCGCTTGGTAGCTATTATTGTACGTGAACTCAACAAGAGGCAATTTGGAATCTCAACTACCAGGATAGTCGATAGTACAAGCTCTGAGCATATCCTCTAGAATCTGAATAACTCTCTCTGATTGACCGTCACTCTGGGGGTGATATGCTGTACTGAATGCTAACCGTGAACCCATAGCTCTGTGTAAACTCTTCCAAAACTCTGAAGTAAATCTAGGGTCACGATCAGACACGATCGACACAGGAACACCATGAAGTCTAACAATCTCTGCTATGTACTCTTTGGCATACTGCTTCATAGAATACGTCGTCTTGACTGAAAGAAAATGCGCTGACTTGGTCAACGATCAACAATAACCCAAATAGAGTTAAGACCTTTCTGCGTCCTTGGAAGACCAGTCACAAAGTCCATCGTAATGTGCTCCCATTTTCATTGAGGAATCGGCAATGACTGCAATGTCCCAGCAGGTCTCTGATGCTCGATTTTCACCTGCTGACAAGTTAGGCACTGAGAAATAAACATGGCAATATCATTCTTCATACCTGGCCACCAATAGAGTCTACGAAGATCCTGATACATCTTGGTGCTGCCTGGATGTGTCGAGTATGGCGCGGTATGTGCCTCTGTCAAGACGTCTCGCTGAATATCATCACCAACAGGAATACATATACGGCCTCTGAAAGTCACCAAACCATCTCCATTCAATCCAAACTCTGAATTACCTCTCTCCTCTGCTCTGGCTTTCAACTCTGTCAACTGAACATCAATGGCCTGCTCTCTATGGATCTTGTCCGTCAATGTAGCCCGAATAACCAACGCTGAAAAGCGAGCAATGGTCCCCGGAACCACCAAAGTTATCTCTTCTCGCTGCAAGTCCAACAACAATGGCTTCTGAATCAAAGAACTCAAAGAAGAACTTGACTTACGGCTCAAAGCATCCGCTACAACATTTGCCTTCCCTGGGTGGTAACTAATCGTCACATCATAATCTTTGACAAGCTCTAACCACCGTCTCTGTCTCATATTGAGTTCTTTCTGAGAAAACAAATACTTCAAACTCTTGTGGTCCGTGAAAATTTCACACTTTTTGCCATATAAATAATGTCTCCAGATTTTCAAGGCGAAAACCACTGCTGCTAACTCCAAATCATGCATAGGATAATTCTTCTCGTAGTCCTTCAACTGGCGAGAAGCATAAACTATAACTTTCCCACGCTGCATCAGCACTGCACCAAGACCCTTCTTCGACGCATCAGTGTAAACAACAAAGTCCTCTGAACCACTGGGCAATGCAAGTACAGGAGCTGACGTCAACTTATCTTTCAACTCTTGGAATGAACTTTGGCAATCATTGGACCACTCAAACTTCACAGTTTTCCTCGTCAGATTGGTTAACGGCAGGGCAATCTTGGAGAAATCTGAAATAAAACGACGATAATAACCCGCCAAACCAAGAAAACTGCGTACCTCTGATACTGTGGTAGGAATAGACCACTTCTGAATCGCCTCAATCTTTACTGGGTCAACAGCTATACCATCCTTCGAGACAACATGGCCTAAGAAAGAAATCTGCTCCAACCAGAACTCACATTTCTTCAACTTAGCATACAACCGCTTCTCTCTCAACAACTGAAGAACAAATCTGAGGTGCTTTGAATGAAGCTCTCTGGTCTTGGAATAAATCAATATGTCATCAATGAAAACAATGACAAAGCCATCCAAATACGACTTGAACACTCGGTTCATCAGATCCATGAAGACTGAAGGAGCATTAGTCAGACCAAACGACATCACAAGAAATTCGTAATGACCATACCTGGTCCGGAACGCCGTCTTAGGGATATCAGACTCCCTAACCTTCAAGTGATAATAGCCAGATCGCAAATCAATCTTCAAAAACACTGTAGCCCCATGCAGTTGGTCAAAAAGATCATCTATCCGTGGCAACGGATATTTATTCTTGATAGTCACTTTGTTGATCTCTCTGTAATCAATACAAAGCCGCAAAGACCCATCTTTCTTTTTGACGAAAACAACCGGAGCTCCCCATGGCGAAGAACTCGGCCGAATGAAACCTTTATCCAAAAGATCCGGCAACTGCGTCTTCAACTCTTTCATATCTGTTGGGGCCATTCTATACGGAGCCTTAGAAATAGGAACCGTACCTGGAACTAGATCAATCACAAACTCCACATCTCTGTCCGGCGGCAAACCCGTCACATCATCCTCAAAAACATCAGGAAACTCTCTCACCACATCAATATCATCAATATTCAATTTCACAATTCTATCCACATCCACAATCGAAGCCAAAAACCCATCACAACCTCTAAACAACAACTTCTTAGCCTCAAGACATGAAATAAAAGGAAGGACCAGCGAAGTACCTGCACTGGCGAGCATACCTTCCTTATTGCCATCATCTGCAAATTTCACCGTCTTAGCAACACAATCAATCACTGCACGATAGGTTGATAGCCAATCCATGCCAAGTATAATATCAAACGCAACCATAGGGATAACAATCAAATCAGCATAAACCACTCGCTCATCAAATTGAATAGAGCACGCATACACAATAGATGTCAGGCACAACACATCCCCCGAAGGCAATACAACATTAAACTGGAGGGGAAGAACAGAAGGAACGATACCCAAAGATCTCAAAAATAGTTCAAACATAAAAGAATGAGTAGCACCTGTATCAATCAATGTCGTAGCTACTCTGCCTGAAATTAAAATAGTGCTAGAGATCACAGAAGAATCATGGTTTATACCTTCCTTCGTCATGGTAAAGATGCGTCCCTACACCTTCTCTTTACTCGAGCCTCTCGGACAATCCTTGGCAATATGGCCTGCAGTGCCACATCTGTAGCAAGTATGAGTACCAAATCTGCACTCTCCCCGATGATGCCTACCGCACTTGGGACACAATGGTTTCTCGGGATCAAATGGAACTGCCGGTGGTTTAGGACTCAACTCTAACTTGCCTTTCCCCTTGAAACGATCATTTCCTCTTTGATTCGAACCCTGGCCTCTCTGAGCAATGGCTTGCTGCCTCGCTTGTCTCTCTCTGGCAATGTCTTTCTCATCTTGTTTGGCAAACAAAGCCTTAGCCACAATCTCTTTGAATGTCACGGCTTTCGACATGTTGATGTCTCTCCGGATCTCTGCTCGAAGGCCTCTAATGAAATGAGCACCTTTATCCTTGTCGTTGGAAGCAATATACGGGGCAAACAGACAGCCCTCCTCGAACTTCAGAATATACTCATCGACATTCAAACCTCCCTGTCGAAGCTCCAAGAACTCTGTCAACTTCCTAGCTCGAAGTGCGTCTGGGAAGTACTTGTCATAGAAAAGATCAGTGAACTCTTGCCACTTCAATGTCGAAATATCCACACTAACCTTGGTAGCATTCCACCAAATGCGTGCTGCCTTGACTAACATGAACACTGCACAACTGATTCTGTCTTTGTCCCCATAGTTGAGATGATCAAAAATAGCCTCAAGTGCCTTGACCCATTCTATGGCCATCAACGGATCAGTGCTTCCTGCAAATTCCGGCGGATCCATTCTCATGAAAGCAGTAAAAATCCCATCGGTTCCAACTGGTTGAACTACTGGAACTCTACCTTGGCCTCTCCCTTGGCCTGCTCCTTGCAGACGGAGCAACTGTTGGATCTGCTCACTATGGACCTTAGCTTGCTCTTTCAACAACTTTCCGAACTCATCGACAACTCTAGAGGAAGAACTATCCTCACCCTCTGCAGCCTTTCTCTTAGGAGGCATAACTCCTACAATGTGCTAACACATAACATATCAATAGATAACAATGAATAGATGTAGAAGAAGACATACCCGAACTGTTGAAAGTAGACGAAGTCATATGCATTGGTCCGAAGAACCTGGCTCTGATACCACTAAATGTGACACCTCTGACCCGTTTTAGTAAAATAACAGCGGAATTTAAATAAACATTTCTTTGAAGGGAGGAAGGATTCAAAATACATTTCATATATAATCAAAAGTATACACATGATCAATAAAATGATACAACAAAAAGCAAAATATCATTCTTGTGATCATGTCCAAAATGCTATCAAAATATCTTCTTCCTTCCATATTGGGTATGCATATGACTCCGGCCCACAATCAACGTCCCGACCCATCGCTCTTATCTGCATCACATAAAATAACTGAAATGAGTATAAAACTCAGCAAGGGGAACTCTTACATAGCAATGTACATAGCATACTCTGTAAAACATGACTTTAAAAACATTAAATACCATCAACTCTGAATCATGAATATCATAGCAATAATATAACAATAAGATGGTATTTCTCTTTTCTCTGTTGGATTGATATCTATATAGTATCTCTGTCTCTCTGTACCTATATCCCATCGATATAAATCGATAACTCTGAGGGATATAAGCCTATGGTCGTTGATCAACTAATTGCATGCAATCTCTGACTATGTATCTATCAATCCATAAAACATTTGAACTCTCTTTTGGGCATTTTATCAAACACTCTGCATACTCTATCTCTTGTATTCCCTTTTTTTTTTCACAATTGAGACATTCAATTGCCTCTAATATACAACAAGGTATATCTATAAATAATATGAATCAAATGGAAGGGAATAACATGTTAAAACATTGCAACACAATACATATATTATCGTGTGAGCACAAGAATGAGATTCCACTTACTACCAACAAGAACACCTTCAATCTAAACCCTTGGTTGAATTCCTAAAACAATAAACCATATAAAATACCATCAACAACTCAATAATCCAACAAAAATACCATAAAGCCATAAAACCAACACCATCAACAACCCATATCATCTCCAACACCAAAACTTAGAATAAATAACACCAAAAGCTTACCTTAACTTCCTTGATCCCAAAATAACCTTGATCTCTCAACAAATAACCAACAAGAAGCTTGGATTAAAGAAAGGAATTGAAGGAAATGAAGAAACCCTAGCCTCCAATGAGAGAAAAATCGAGAATGAGGGAAAGGAAATGAGAGAAATGAAGCCCACTCATTCAATTAACTCACTTAAATCTCAAAACACGCTTCTACTGTTCATGCACCGCGGGTGCGGTGTGCCCTCGGCAACTCAACCAAAAATCTGAAAATGTTGACCGCAGGTGCGCTCCATAAAAGACCGCGGGTGCGCTCTGGTCTTGGCCAATCCACCGCGGGTGCGCTGCACTATGAACCGCGGGTGCGGTGAAGCTACTGGAAAAACATCACAATTCTGAACATGAGACCGCGGGTGCGGTACCAATATGACCGCGGGTGCGGTCCCCTCTGCATCCAACAACCAACTCTATGCAACAAAGATCGAATCGAAACGTTGATACAATACAACTACACAACAACTAATATCAACAATGCCACAAAACAATAATAACCAACAATACTATGACCCATAAACACAACTCTTAACATCACACTATACTAAAACTCAACCAAATAGTCAATAATCATACGAAATCTTAAATCATACCGTACACCAGGCTTGGCTATTACACTTCTAGAACGCAGACGTGAACCTAGGATCCCTGTCTGACACGATGGACACCAGAATCCCATGCAATCTGGCTATCTCTCTGATGTACAGCTCTGCGTACTGAGTCATGGTGAAAGTCTTCCTGATCGGTAGAAAATGTGCTGATTTAATGAGCCGATAAACGATCACCCAAATGGCATTATATCCTCCAGTCGTCCTCTGGAGCCCTGTCACGAAATCCATAGTAATATTCTCCCATTTTTGCTTGGGAATAGGGAGTGGTCTCAGCTTCCCTGCAGGTCTCTGATGTTCGGCCTTGACCTGCTAACATGTCAAATATTCAGAGACGAAACGCAGAATATCTCTCTTCATGCCCGGCCACCAATAAAGAGATTGAAGATCCTTATACATCTTCGTACTCCTTGGATGGATGGAGTACAGGGTGTTGTGGGCCTCGCTCAAGATATCTGCTCAGGGAATCACCACTAGGAACCCACAGTCGGTCCCTATATTTGACTATGGCGTCCACAACTGAATAAAACCTCTGGCCCTTAGCCTCATCCCTTTGTCTCCACTTCAGCAACTGCTCGTCAGAAGTTTGCCCTGCCTGATTTCTGTCTCTCAGTGTCGGCTGCACTTTCAGGATAGAAAGATTAGGGGCACTGCCCCTGTCATAAACTGCAAGCTCAAACCGCTGAATCTATGCCTGCAATGGTCTTTGAATTGATAACTGAGAGATCATTGTGATCTTGATACTCAAGGCATCAGCAACTACATTAGCCTTACCTAGATGGTAGCTAATGTCACAATCGTAATCCTTCACTAGCTCTAGGCATCTCCTCTATCTCATATTCAGATCTTTCTGTGTGAATAAGTACTTCAGATTCTTGTGGTCAATGAAAATCATGCACTTCTCCCCATACAGATAATGTCTCCATATCTTCAAGGAGAATACCACTGCCTCTAACTCGAGGTCATGAGTCAGATAGTTCATCTCATGGATCTTCATTTGTCTGGATGCGTAGGCTATAAATCTGTCATGCTGCATCATAACAGCGCCCAAACCGAGCTTCAAAGCATCTATATAACCACGAACTCTCCTTGACATGATGGCATAGATAGAACTGGTGCAGTGGTCAATGCCTGCTTCAACCCGTCAAAGCTCTCCTCGCACTCTGATCCACAGATAAACTTGGCATTCTTCTTTTTCAAGGCGGTCATAGGTACCACAATAGAAGAGAGGCCCTGAATGAACTTCCTGTAATATCCAGCCAATCCCAAGAAGCTACGGATCTTTGTCACTCTCTCAGGCACTGCCAAATCTCTGACTGCCTCCGCTTCACTGGGATAGATCTCTATACCATCCCGAGATACAATGTGGCCCAAGAATGCCACTCTGTCTAGCCCGAACTTGCACTTACTGAACTTGGCATACAGCCGTCTGTCCTGTAAAGTCTGCAGTACGGTCATCAGATGCTGACTGTGCTCCTCTCCGCTCCTCGAATAAATCAGTATGTCATCTATAAAAAACATGAAAAATATATCAAAATATGGCTGAAACACGTGGTTCAGTAGATCGATGAAGATCGTTGGCGCGTTCTTCAGGCCGAAGTGCATCACACTAAATTCATAGTGCACATAACGCGTCCTGAACACTTTCTTATGCACGTCAGACTGTCTTACTTTCAGCTGATGGTATCCAGATCGGAGATATATCTTCGAGAATACTGATGCTCGATCATGGGCAGTGGATACTTGTTCTTGACTGTGACATGGTTTAGTTCCCTGTAGTCAATAAATAGTCGCATGCTGCCATCTTTCTTCTTCACAAAAAGTACTGGTGCGCCCCATGGAGAAAGGTTAGGGCGAATGAAACCCTTATCTAGCAAGTCCCGTATCTGATCCTTCAGTTATTTCATCTTTACAGGTGCTAGACAATATGGCGCCTTGAAATAGGCACGGTACATGGCATAAGCTCGATAGAGAAGTCCACATCTATATCCGGTGGAATGCCTGAAACATCTTCAGGTAAAACATTGAGGAAATCATTGACCACATCGACGTCCTCTAGCCTCTGACTTATTAGCTCTGACACTGTCACAATACTGGCCAAAAACACCTGCCAGCCTCTCTTCATGAGCTTCCTCGCACACACGCAGGAAATGATGTGCGACATCTGCTGGTGTCTAGCTGCCTAAAAAATAAACGGCTTACCGCCGGAGGTCGGACATATAATGATCTCTGTCAGAAGTTTATGACAGCTCCGGTCAACGAAATCCAGTCACTACCGAGAATAATATCAAACTCCGGCAACGGTAGCACAATCAAGTCTGTCTGCACCGCATATTTCTGTAACCGAAGCTCAGATTTCTTCATTATCAGAGAGGTAAACATCTGATCCCTGGATGGAATCGATGCTCGGAATCCCAATTCTATACCCTCCGGTTTGATTCCTAGTCACTTGATGTGGGGACCCGAATGCTAACTCATTCTTTTCAATCATCATTAGGATTAATTGGGAACAATTAAATAAACTGGGTCATAAATTTTTTTTTTAAAAGTTGAGCACTTTATAAACAAGTGTACAAAATCTACAATAAGTTAGGTCCTACCTCATTTACATTACAAAATCAAGTTTAATATCTACAACATGATCAAAGTACAATTCTTGTACAAATGAAAGTCATAACAAACTAAGGTTCAACAACGACATATCAAGTGTTGAAAACCAGTTCTACATCTAGGCCCGGATCTCCACTCTAATCTCGATCTCTCAAGATCTTCTTGACCCTGATCCAGTCCCACTTGTTGTCTTGCACACATACAAACACAACAATAGCCGGATAACTCCGGTTAGAAATATATTCCCAGTATAAAAAACGCATACATGTAGTTCATATAAACATATACCAAAAGCATATAACATTTGTAAAACAATATGCATCGTAATCTACGAAAGCATAAATCGATACCAACCAATAAATCAAACACTTGAACTCTTATTCTTGACTCGACTCTTATCTAGGGATCCCGATTTGAATAAGAACGCAACAGTATCCCACCTACTCTTCCCAGCTAGATGCTTGTACGTTCTTATTCCCAGACTTTAGCCTTCTATATCGAATCTCTACAATAGGAGTCGATCTACTCCTAAGCAACATCGATATAAACCAAATGTCTAGTTACTTGGCACCTCTGCCAAAGACATGGCACATTTGCCAAAGACTCTATGCATGCTTCGCTGTAAATCAATAGACTAAGCATATCAATCTCATGAATTGCAAACATCCAAGCAGTTACAATAAAGTATACGTTTTTGGGAAACTCAAGATATCTCTTACCCGAGTCGTATCTTCCCGGTTTAACATTGATTTATACCTTTCTTTTCATAGATCAGTCTGGTCAACGAAATCAAATATCAATCTAGCTCTTTTCAGTCTTTGATGACTTCAATACCAACTCTGGAATAACATTATTGAAGAGTACAGTATCAATATACAACCCAACACAAGAATTCTCAATCTAATCAACTTTTGACGGCATAACGGCACAATCTCGAGATACCGGTAATACAATATCAATAGATACCAATCTCAACAACTCATAATCGATCGATAAACACAATTCCAATACCAAATCTATATATTCTCAATCAAATCAAATCTGGAAAATGATAACAATTTCATACGGTGTCCATTCTTCGATCCGATTTCGATTATACGATTATCACAATCTCAGGAACACATAATATAAATCAAACTCTGGTTCCTTCAACATCTAGTTTTGAACCATGTAAGAAAAGTAATAAAACTTACATCTTGTCGAAGTCTTTGACGAGAGAAATACGGTACCAAACTCGGATTGAAAATCAGACGGGCGGTTCTTGCGCAAATCAAATTCTAAAATGTAAAGAAAATTTGAGAATCTCCCAGGGCCTTCTCGGTTTTCTTGCTATTATATCTGAAGAGAAATGAAGTTATCTTAATATAACTTGCATGGCAAAGACATGTGGCTCATTTCTCTGTACTGCACATCTCGCGCATATGCGCGACAATCACCGGCGCATATGCGCGAGACTCTCTGTCTCGGCAATTTTGGATTCATCTGCTCGCGCACATGCGCGCCCTGTCCCTGCGCAAGTCCTACTGTCTCGGCACTTCTTCATTTCACATGCTCGCGCATATGCGCGCCTCTTCTCGCGCATATGCGCGAGGTCTTCTGCCTCGCTCGCGCATATGCGAGGCTTGTTTCGCGCATATGCGCGAGACCTCTTGTCCTCGCACAACACAATATCACACGCTTTCTCAAATCGTGGTTCGGAGTGGTTCTTCTATAATTACATCAATTCATAATCAATAATCTCAGATTAATAGAACAAAATCTCGGGCATTAAAATTCTCCCCCTCTAAGATCTGATTTCGTCCCCGAAATCACAGGTAGTCAAATCACATACAAGAAGGAGATATAATAGAAGCTAAATAAGAAACTCACATAAATGAAATAACTCGGGAAATTTCTATTTCATATTTGATTCAATCTCCCAAATAGCTTCTTCAATGCCATGACGACTCCACTGAACTTTCACAAGCGGAATAGTCTTCATTCTGAGCTGCTTTTCTTTGCGATCTAAAATCTGGATCGGTTTTTCAAAATAACTCAGAGTTTAATCAAGTTCTGCCTCGTCTGGCTGAAGAACATGAGAAGCATCAGGAAGATATTTCCGCAGCATAGATACATGAAAGAAGTCATGTATACCAAATAGAGAAGGAGGAATAGCGAGTCAATAGGCACGAGTACCTATCTTCTCTAGAATCCCATACGGCCAAATATAGCGTGGAGAAAATTTTCCTTTCTTGCCAAATCTGACAATGCCTCTGAAAGGTGAAATCTTCAGAAATACTCTGTCTCCTTGCTCAAACTCTAACGGTTGACGTCAAATATCTGCATATTTGGCCTGTCTATCCTGAGCTGTCTTCATATTTTGACGAATCAATTTTACTTTCTCAGTCATATCTCGAATCATATCAGGCCCAAGTTCAGGTACCTCAGATATCTCATCCCAATAGACAGAGGATCTGCACTTCTTGCCGTACAACGCTTAAAATGGAGTCATCTCTATACTCGTCTGATAGATGTTGTTATATGAAAACTCACAAAGTGGCAAAGAATCTTGCCAACTAGTGCCAAAGTTTAGCACTACAGCTCTCAAAATATCCTCCAATGTCTGGATAGTGCGCTGTTACTGTCCGTCTGTCTGAGGATGATACGAAGTTCAAATGTAATTTTGTACCTAAAGCTTGTTGCAAACTGTGCCAGAAGTGCGAAGTAAATCGAGGATCACAATCCGATACGATAAACTTCGGCACACCATGCAATTTGACCACTTCTCTGACATAAATCTCTGCCATCTGATCATGTCTGTACATCATTCTGTAAGGAATAAAGCACGCTGATTTGGTTAATCTGTCACTAACGACCCAAATTCGCATCGCAACCTCGGGAGGATCCGTGTTAGCTTAGTAACAAAAATCAATTGAAATGTGACATCATTTCCATTCTGAAATCAATAAGCATATCAACAGACCTTCCTGGTTTCTTCCTTTCCGCTTCACTGTTTGCAATTCAAACATCTGGATACAAAATATGCAATGTCTGATTTCATCTGTTTCACCAAAACTGTTTCTTCAGGTCATGTACATTTTTCTGCCACCAGGATGAATACTGGAACGACTACAGTGCGTTTCTACAAAATTTGCTGTTTCAAGTCTGAAACATCAGGCACAACAAGTCGATTATTCACATATAATACATCATCACGAACCTGATATTCTGATTGATGCCCTGATCTGACCATCAAAATCGAGTTTTGAACATTCTGATCAACTTTCTGTGCTTCTTTAATTCAAAAAATCAGCTCTGGTTCAGCTTGAATGGCATAGAATCTCAGAGGTTGACAATTTGTCTCAAATACTAATCCAGAAAGACAGCAATCTTCAATCAAATTCGCAACACCAATCGTCGATAAGGATAAAGAACATACCTTTCGACTCAGTGCATCAGATGCTACATTTGATTTTCCCGGATATTTGATTTCACAATAAAATCTTTCAATAAATCAAGCCATCTACGTTGCCTCATATTCAATTCTGACTGTGAAATAGATATTTCAAACTCTTGTGATCAGAATAGATTTCAAATTTCTCACCGTATAGGTAGTGACGCCAGATCTTCTATGCAAGTACGATAGCAGTCAATTCAAGATCATGAATCGGATAGCGAATCTCATGTGGTTTCAGTTGTCTCGAGGCATAAGCAATAACAAGTCCTCACTGTATCAAAACACAACCTATTCCTCTGTGAGAAGCATCACAATAAACAACAAAATCACCAGTATTGATGGAATAGTCAACACAGGACCACTGGTTAATCTCTTCTTCAACTATAGAAACTGGATTCACATACTTCTGACCAAACAAACGGGCATTCTTCTGAGTCAACTGAGTAATCGGCTAAGCAATACTGGAAAAATCTTTAATAAATCGACGATAGTATCCTGCTAAACCCATAAAACTGCGTATCTCTTGCACTGATGTCGGTCTAGGCCTACTGATCACAACCTCAACTTTACTAGGACCAACAGAAATACCATTTTTGGATATAATGTGTCCCAAAAATACAACTTGTTTCAGCCAAAACTCACATTTAGACGCTTTGCATACGATTTCAGTTCTCAGAATTCTCAATACAGTTCTCAAATTGATAGGATCGATTAACGTATCAAGAGTGTTTAGAAGGGAGGGTTGAATAAACACTCACAGTTAAAACTGGTCTTTTCTAATTTTGAGTTCAGTTTGGTGACAAACTGATTCTCGGAATCTTGTTGGTCAATGACAATCAGTTAAACTAAAGTAGTTGCGAAAAATAACTGACTGAAAGATAGAATATGAAACTGAAATAAAGTAGGCAAGAGTTTTTTGGATGTTCGGAGAATTTACTCCTACATCACCCCTTCTATCTCAAGGATAGGATATCCACTAAAAGACTTTGTTTGATCAAATACAAGAATTGT